>NC_063334.1:30460373-30477034 GCF_021869965.1 Rhincodon typus
TTTCAGACTCATGACCTTCATCTCCACCTCCTGCCCTCCCTCTCCCCCTCCCCACAAAAAATGCTTTTCTAAAAATTGTTCAAATACAGTGAGATCTCTCCAATTAAGACAAGTGATTTGCTTCTTGTACTGAAGGAGTCACTGTCAGCAATACATTTGAAGAGCAGCATGAAGTCAGAACAGGAGGCCATTGGAAACTGCTCATTCAGAAGTTCTCCTGGGAAACTGTACATGACAGGCAAGTTGGGTTTGGCCATAATGCTGATATTCTAATTTAATTTCGAGACCAACACATGCTTTCCACAAAAGTCAGCTTCCAGCAACAAGTTCGCAGGAAGTGCGTTTGGTTGCAAATTCTATCATACCACATGGATTGTTGGAGTGCCAGTTAGACGCAATCAAGACTTTACAAGAGCAGAGCAAAGGGGTGAGATGGATGGCAGTTTCAGGAAGTGAAGACATCACAGTCAGATCAGTTAGATGTTAAACTGACAGCCAGGTTTCTGGTACCGTGAAAGGTTCTACTGTAATGAGGGGTATGTCAGGTTCCAAAGAATGGATTGTAATAGGGCACAAACAGAAGTTTCTGCACCCAGTAAGACATCAGGATGGTACGTTGTCTCCGTGATGCCAAAGTCAACGATGGCTCAGACAGGGTGCAGAATATGCCATAAAGGAAGAGCGACCAGCAGAAGATTGTGTTGGTACCAATGACAGGGAAAGAGATGAAGTTCTGGAGAGAGAAAACCAGACAGGAGGTTAAAAAGTTGCCCTTTGTTTTCTTCACCCACAGAACAATTTGAATAAACATAAGCATCATTGGTTCTTGGGATGTGGACAAGGATGTTGCTGGCTAAGCCAGTATTTATTGCTCAGGGCCATTAAGAGTTGGCCATATTACTGCAGGTCTGAAGTTGCGTGCAGGGCAGACCAGATAAGGATGTTTGGTTTCCTTTCCTAAAAAGGCATTTATGCACAAGGGCAAGATTGTGGATTAGCACTAAAATTTAGGTTATGAAAAAGGGCCTGTGGGTTCATGAGAATGGAGAGAAGGGTTATCAGGTGGGAATATGGCATAAAATAGTATATGGCACATGGGGCTTGTGGGGGGTCCCGACAACATTCCAAGCCAAGCAGTCTATCCAGGGGTCTGTACAGACTACACAGCATACCACCAGTACTTCCACTTTCTCTAGAGGCGGCTGCACTGACGTCAGTCGTCTCAGTGGGTGGACAGGCAGGCAGACAGACAACCCCATGCCTCACTCCCCAGTCAAAACAGTATACCCAGGCAGCCATTTGAATTCTTAGTGGCAAACATTTTCTTGACACTGTGCACCCAACCAGGAAACAAAATCCAAGTGTCAGTTCTGTTGTCCCAGTTGGAATGAGGAGAATCAAGTCTGTAACTCCACTTTTGTCCTCCAGAGGCCAGTGTTTTCCTAAATGTTTGTATGGAACATTTAGAGGACACACAGGCAGACAGAATTGCAATCAATAGATATTAAACCACACCCAGCCTGCATTGTGGAAACATTTAGCTAAGCACTGAGTCAAAGAGCTGATTCTGTGATGATACCATAGTTTTAAGTGTATTTTTTCAAAAAGAAAAAGGTTGAGACAGAGATACCATGCAGACTGGTCAAAACAAATAAGTGGTTTGAGGCTTTTTTGTTGCAAGAACAGAAGCAGCCTGAATGGGTGGGATCAATCTCCCACAGAACCAGGATTGAGTTTTAGTTTACAGTAGTTGCTCGTGTCTTGGAGCTGGCTGTGGAAGCTCTTATTCCTCTGTTCCAGCTAAAAGCTGGGGTCCTCTTCCTGTTGCTAGCATTGCACGAGAGACAATCTATTTTACTGATTTGGTTGTGCCAGGAATGTGTTTTGGGATATTGCTACTGGAACAGTTAATTAGTTGTTAAAACACTATTGAAAGGATTAACAAAATACAGGAAGTTAAGCCAATTTTTTGGTCTGCATTTTAAACTGTAGTGTAAAATGCAAAGTGCGTTTTGACCAAAATTGAGTGGTTTGACAATGAAATTACGTCTGGAACACAATGCCTTTAAAATAAAAAAAAAGTGTTAGGGTCCAGACCCTATCTACTTAACAGTTAGGGTTTTGGTCTGGTTTGATCTTTGATGGAAATGTGTAAAATTCTAACAGGGCCACACTGACTAGATGCAGAGAGAATGCTTCCCTGGTTGGGGATTCGGGAACCAGGGCCCTCAGGCTCAGGATACAGGGTAAGCGATTTATGGCTGTGATAATTAAAATGTTTCTTCAGTAAAGAAAGGGTAGTGAATCTGTGGAATTTTCTGGAACTGAAGCCTGTGGCAGTCAAGTCACTGCATACGAATAAGAAAAAGCTTTTTTTCAAAAAAAAAAACACAAGTCAAGGGGTATGGAGACAAAATCAAGAGGAGAGCATTTAGACACAGGATCAGCCAGGATCATACTGGAAGATGGAGCAGGTTCAAGTGACCAAATTGCCTACTCCTGCTCCTAGGTTCTAGCTTTTAAATCATCAGGACAATGCTTTCAATTTAAGTTATTCAGTCTTCAGTATTGGAGGCTTGCGTTGCACTTCTTTTCATCCAGGAGTTACAAAGAGTATGTACATGTAACATGGGCCAGTTACTTCAGTGGTCTAGAAGGCACACATGCAGTTTAGAATAAACCCAACAGTTTGGGTTCCAGTCCCATTCTATTGAAGTTTGGGACCGGACTCTATTGCCCACCCTATGACGGATTGAATTAGATCCAGTGGGCTACACAGCCAATTATCTCTCTAATAGAGAGATGTCTACAGTCCCTTATTAAAAAATGGATAATTACCTAGACTCTTTGCAACCTCCAATTACCTTAATGATAGTTGCACGGTTCTTCAAACAAGTATGAGAAGTCAAATGGCCTTATGCACTATAACAATTCTGTGATTGTGATTTGCTGAAACTTTCAGAAGTGTTAGTCACCAAAACCATGGCCTTCACTTTTAAGGTTTATAAACATGTATCAGGAAGTTAAGAATTTGAGGTTACAGACAGGATTAAGGGAGATCACAAAATCCGAGGAAGAAAGATGACTTGAGGAACTATCCTTGGTCTGCACCATATGCAGATCCACAACTGACTGGTTCAGCCTAAATAAGTTAGTAGGCCAGACAATTGTTAAGATGCACCAGGCCACATACAGAAGGAACTTGCACTGTAGTGGCTCCAGGTTCTGCATGATTAAAATTTAGCCTCTGAATCCACAGTGAATTCCTGCTGCAAGCATCCACTACTGGATATCAAGACAAGAGGATGGGAGAAGCTGGGAGCCATGAACTGGTGCCTTGTACTAGTACTGGACAATTTGCTAGACCAAAATTTCTTTGAAATCAATTCATCATTAAAATAAAATCAATGATCTGTAATAGTTCAGCTCTCGAAACTAGTGTACTTATTTCTCTTCAACAGAACGTGCAGGACTAGCATTTGTTGCCCAACCTTAACTGCTCTTGAAAGTGTTGAGCAATTTGCAAACTGAAGTTGACTGCTTCTATTGAAAGAACAATTTAAATAACTGTGGATGTTAACCTGCTAAAATAAACTAGATCAGTGTGCTGAGTCACCTGACATGGATTCTGAGTATGCTACAAGACATTAACAGACATTCTAATTTCTGAAGTAATTCAGAATACTTTGAATTTCCTTACACAAAAAGGAATTTTGCAGCATTGGAATAATTTCACTCGATCCACCTTTAACATGGAGTACAGCACGTTAACTGCTCTCCAAATCTGTCCAGTGTGTCTGTGCCTCATGAGGCACGACTTAAATTACTCCATAGCCTTGTTCGAATGATGGGGAGAAGCATCTTTTTTGAGACAGGAATGGACTTGGAGTTCTTCCTCATAAAATTGAGGGGAGGGCAAGTCTTAAATCGACATCAGAGCCCTTTGTTAGGCAGGGGTATTTCTAGGATTATGGAACATAGGCTAGTCAACAGAGTTGCAGACCATCCAAATCAAGTGGTGGAAGAGAGATTGATGGGACTATCAAATGGCTTCCTCCTGTTTTTCTATTCCCAACATAAGAACACCCACTATTCATAAGTAATATCATTGTTTCAGTCATTATTAGTCTCCCAAAATAAACCAGAAGCAAATCAGATATGTTGGTGCTGCAAGAAAGCAAGCACCACATATGAGCCCAGACCAGAGACAGTTGAATAGTTTGCACTGCATGACATGTCCTATTGCTAGGTTAGAACTCAATAGCTCAATTAATACTGTCATGGATCTGAAGGCATGTCTGTTTTTAAAAAGCAAAATGGTACTCACTCCCTGCTTGTCATCTTTCTTGTAAGCAGCAGTTTCAAGTTTGGCCTCATATTCAGCTTGCACTTGATCTCTTTTCCGAAGCACATTCTGAATAGAAAAACAAAAGCTGGTTTGAGTCTTGTGTCAAGCATAGTTTTCCCAACATTTACCAGCCAGCTACCATATCAAAATCAACAGTTTTGATAAGCTTCTCTTTGACAAATCACATTGTTCATTTCAATTTTGCACTCATTTCAGCGCAAATAGTCTCACTCCAGATAAAATGTTGCTTCTGAAAATACAAGGCTTCAACTTGCATCTGGAAGAATGCAAATGGTGAACTGTGCTTACCAAAAGAAAAACAGCCAGTGATATGGCAGATACATTTACATCTCACTTCAACATCCAAAATAAATGATTTTAAGCACTTGAGCATATTCTAGATGCAACATATGCAATATATGCATCACAATGAGTACATGAATTACAAGTTGCAAGATCATCTTTTAATTCACAAGTAACTGATGTTTCAGGATGTCATTGAACACTAACATGTCAAATTTAAAAAGTTGCATTCCAGACAATGTCATGCAATTTTCCACCTTAGGTTTGGGAAGAACTTTTAAAAGGGGAGTAGTGCAAGGTTTGCACACTGAAATAGACCATATTTTTCAGATTCTACAGCCCCCTTTCAACTTGAGTTAGGCATCCATTGATATTCCATAAAATTTGACCAGCAACAATACTAGCAAACCACTAATTCAGAAGCCAATAATCTAGAGACAGGAGTTCAAATCCTTCCAAGTCTTTAGTTTTTAAAACGTTATCATATGAAGTGGCCAGTCACACAGTTTGAGAGGCCTCAGTGGCAATTTCAAAGACAAAATCAGTAATGGGCAAAAACAAAATCCTTGCCAGCAGTACACATCACAAACTTGAACAGAACACAAAAGCACAAGTTTTACAATTAGAGCAAAGAGGTAAACTTCAAGTGGCATTAAAAATACCAATCACATTTCTTAAAAGGAGGCCGATATAAAATCTTTTACCTTCATTGATTCAATGTACAGTACATATTCTCGAAGGACCGGAAGGAAGTCATCAGACATGTCCTCAGACAGATCTTCCAGGGCTATGCAGTTGCTGCCAACACAGTTCGATACCCCAATGAGAGGCTTGTTGAGTTCTTCTTCTATAGCAGACCAGGAGGAATAAATGGGTCCATATTCTCTAAGCTCCACTAAATATTCTGAAATGGTTAACAAAACAAAAAATTCAATTCAGATCTTGCAAGTCAATAAAACTATCTATTTTACACCAGTGAAAAGATCCTTCTCTCCACTTCTCACATCCTCGATGTTCCTGAAGATAAACATTAACCAGAACTAAAGCAATGCCTGAAAAATACCAATTTTCCTTTCATATAAAGTAACTAATGCACCTTGGTGTTCCATTTTTGTTTGAATGCCAGCAACTGCATCTTACCTCCAATGTGGCATTCCTCAGTCAGGACAGGGGCCATGGGTTAAAGTCCCAGCCCAGTCTTGCCCAGCTAATCTAGGCCATTCACAGTACACAGGATAGGTCACATTTTAGAAGCTACCTCATGTAAATCTTGGTTCCAGAAGTAATACTACCAGACAGATTATCAACAAAGTGTTAGAGTCTAGTTTGCAATTTAACAGCCAGGTTGGATTGCAAACATTATTGTATATTCAATTTATTGAAACATTCATTGTCTGTGTGGCATTGCAGAATATCATGACAAATTCATACTTAGGAAAATTCAAGTTTAAAAGATCAGTCTCCACGCTTGGGTACTATGGTTGAGAGAATGGACAGGGATTTAAAGACATTTGGAGGCTACTGTTTAAACAAGCTTAAATCTGTAAGTATCATTTGTTTGTATACTTGGCTTGTTGATTAATTTCCCTCGACGATCATGCCTAGAAACTACATTGCTACAAGCGGGTGGGATTGATTTTACAACTTCTGTTAGCTGCAATCAATGGAGACTAAACCTGGGAAATAGATCTTAATTCTTCTGTCAAATTCACAGTTCAGTATGCAGTCCTGCTGGGTATTGATCCCGGGGCTGTTCCAACTCAGTCAACGGGATATTCCAGAAGAGAGAGTTCCTCTTTTGCAGGAGATGGCAATGGAAGCAGATTTTCCTAAATTAGTTTAATGCAAAAAAAGTGCGAAGCAATGTCAAAAGAAATTGACAATTTAGTTGATACTTCAAAGACAGGATGAACTTTGACTAACAGCACTTGAAAGCTAAATAATTAGGACTTCAAGCATAACAAAATGACAAGATGGCTAGTCTCCTAAAGTCAAGATAATATCAGAAGCCGCTGGGTATCACTACGACTACCACTGAGCGACAAATGCTTTCCAACTGGAAAGAGAAGCTAATATGGAGTCAGATCAGTCCCAAGCAGATGGAGAAAATGTATGGTGGTCAGAGTTATGACTGAGCAGCCTATGAACCAGGAGGTGCTAACTAGGAGTTCCAAATTGCAAGTATTTAAATACTTACAAAACACCCTACCCTAAAAAGTTAACCAAAAAAAGTGACAGTACTCAAGACCTCACATACAAGTTACAAACAAGTATAAAAGTATCTTACCTGCTTGTTCTTTGACTATCCTCTGTGCAATTCGGTCAATTGTCCCCAGCTTCTGCAAAAATGTGTCCAAGTAATCCCCCATAGCAGCAAACTCGACAGGCCGATTTCTTAGCTTGTAACCTCCAGTAACATATTTTACAGACTCCCCCATCTTTGTGATGAAAGCTAGGCCTTGCTTTTTATAAGGATTCAGATCCTACATGATTAAAACCCCAAAAAAAAAAATCAGTTAGTTGCCAGCCGACAAAATTTCAAGGTTTTCTTACCCTGACCTAGAATTAGGTATGATTGGCAAAGAGTTAGGGTGAGAAGCAAACAAAATTTTAATAAACTGGAATGCACTGAAGGAACAATGGAAACTGTTTCAATAATAATTTTAAAAAGGTATTGGATACTTGAAGTGGAAAAAGTTGCAGGTTTATGTGGCATGTGAATAAGCAACTAAATTCTTTGAAAGCCAACACAGGCACAATGGATTGAACAATGTTTTCAAGAAGCAGAATGCCTATTTCTGCTTCCAATTTTTACTGTTTGCTTTAATGGTTTGCAGTCAAAGCACAGAAGTTTGATTTTTGAGATTGTTTATGCACTACATTTCCTTACATTATCACCTCAAAAAAACACTAGTTTCCTGCATTCATACAGTTCTTCAACTAGTTGGTTACATACCACCTAGAAAGAAATTCAAAAACAGGTTGTGTTTGAACCTCAAGCTAGAATTATACTCCTCCAGTAAAAGAATAGATAAGATTTTTATTGGGTGGGTCAGTGCAATATAAAATGAACCCAAGTTTAAAAACTAGCAACTCCGTAGACAGCCATCCAAGAGTGGAATCAAACTCAGGTCCCTGATGCTGTGAGGTAGCAATGTTAACCACTAAGCCACTGTACTGCCCCACAAAATTTGACTGGTTTTTCTTTCTTCTTTTAAAAACTGAAATTTTTAAAGTTGCTGGTTGATTCATTGAGCTGACTGGTTTTCATGCAAATATTTTGTCCCCTTTCTAGGTGACATCTTGAGTGCTGTCTAGCCACAGTTGAAGCACCATTATGTTCCATTCTGAATTTATCTGGCCTGTTAGTGTGTAGTTGTGGTTTCTAGTTTTGCTCCATAGTGGTATGTAGATGCAGTCTATTTCAACATGCCTGTTTATGGTACCAGCGGGTGAAAAATCAGGCTTCCAGGAATTTCCGCTTGTCTTTGTTTTGTCTGTCCTAGTTAATTTGAATGTTCTCCTTTGTCAGAGTGACTAGAAACAAGGGAGAGTTGGTCATGCCGTTTTGCTGCAAGTTGGTCTTAGTTTATCCTGGAGGAGAGTGTGTGTCTTGCCCATCTGTCCTATGTATTGCTTCTTGCAGTTGCTGCATGGTATTCTATGAACACGTTTGTCCTGCTCATTGTGGGTATGGGGTCTTGAGTTTTTGTGAGTAGCTGGCAAAGTGTGCCTGTTGGTTTGCATACTAATCAATATTCCGAGAGGTTGTAGGAGTCTTGGAGTCAGTTCCCTAAGTTTCCAATATAGAGCAGGGTAGTGGTGGAGTATAGTGTCTTCAGTGTCGTTTATTTGATAGGCATCTGTGGTTAGGATACCCATTGCTTGCAAAGGGTTTCTATAGGTGTTCCTCTTCATTTTTGCATAGCTCCAGGGTGTTGCAGTGCATTTTCATTCATTTAAAAACAAACAGTCTTGACACAGCTGTTTATGGACACTGTGGAGGGGACTATTGTAACTCAGGATTTGGTCAGTGTGTAATCTTGCTGTAAAAACTGGCAAGGAATTCACCATTGTTCATTCATGCCACTGTTACATCTAGAAACGGAGTTAATTGTTGTTCTCTTCCCTGGTCAACTTGATCATGGTGTATATGCTATTAATAAATAAGATGTTTTTCTAACTTCGCTCATTTAATGACCATAAAATCATCATCCACATACCAGACCCATTGTTTAGGCTGGATCTGAGGGAAGGCTGTGTTCAAGTCTTTGCATAACTGCTTCCACTAAGACAATTCCAGCCATAACCTGAGCTACAGATCTTCGTGAAAACATCAATTCTTGACCTTAAATCTGACATTTATAGATTTTTGTGAATCATACAATAGAAACAAAGAACATGGGCAGTTAGTTGCCTCGATGGCACAAGCAATAAGCATTTTTGCAGTTCGTTAAGATTACATTGTAAAATTCTAGAGGCCAGATGGTTGGCACCACCTTGCCGTGGTCAAAGGTTAGTGTCGTCTTGCCAAGGTCAAGGGTTGGCACTACCTTGTGGAACAAAAAAACTTTTATCATTCCAATCACAATGTGCAAAAACCTGATACCATTCTCCCAGTATCTGCGTGGGTGTTTCCACTGGGTGTTCTGGTTTCCTCCCACAGTCCAAAGATGTGCAGGTTAGGTAGACTGGCTGTGCTAAATTGCCCATAGTGTCCAGGGAAGTCTGGGTTACGTGGATTAGCCATGGAAAATGCAGGGATACAGGGATATTTTTTGGGAGGGGTGGGGGAAGAGAAAGAGGGGAGGAAGGTCACTTTGGCAGGTTAGTGCTGACTCAAAAATGGGCCAAGTGGTCTGCTTTCACACTGTAGGGAAGTCTATGATTCATGTGCAATGAAGTCTGCAAGTACATTTTTATGGCACTTCCCCCTTAATAAAAACAAAAAATTGTTCACTCACTCACTCATTCTCAACACTCAAGGCTGCCACTGCTATATGCTTACCTCCTTTAATATATAGGTAGGGCTTGTGCAAGTTGCAATTCAAAAGTTACATTACTGGACATTTAAAAAAATTAATCAGCAGTATCTTGACATCCAAAAGCTCCACTCAAAAGCCATCTTACAAAAACCATTGCAGTTTCTGGAGACAAGTTCAAAATAGCACTGTCCTTAGAAGAACACAACATTAACACATCACAAGACTTGAGAATGAACAGTACCGATCCTGGAGGTGAAATTATAATATACACTGATGTCAGTTCAATAATGCCCAATATAGTGCAAATCCATAGATAAAAAAACCATTCTTGCTTAACATTGAAGCGTTATGGACTAATCCTTTAGCATTTAGCTTCTATTTTATTTGCAATCACTTATCACAGCTGGATCCTAATATTGCATTGCCAAAAACTTCAATTCCTTCATATCACTTGATTAAAGTTGAAAATTTTCATACCTTTACTGTAAGAAAAACATTGAAGTGGTCATTGAAGGAGAGAACAGGATGATCTGCAATTCTTTTCAGAAACTTGTCCAGGGCTTTCCTTCTAGTTTCCACAAAGTCTTCCGAAAAGCGATCCACCACTCCCTTCACTACAAACTTTTCTGGAAGAGGCTGTACAAGAGAAGTCTCAATTTATTAACATAGGTAGTTTTACAGTTTTGTTCCTATCCTCCATCTGCAAATTGGATTTTAAAATTCCATGAAATTGACTCAAGCTGCTCAAAATTGATTTGGGTGTATGACTGCCAAGAGATTGATCAGGCTGGGGCTAGAAAAAAGAAAAGACAGACTTAGATGACCTGATGAAAAGCTTTAAAATTATGAAGGGTTCAATAAAATTAATAGAGATGATGTTTTCACTTGTGGGAAAGAACAAGACTAGGAACCAATAATGAGATTGTCACTAAAATCTAGTAAGGAATTCAGTAGAACATGGATCTCATCAACATGTTAATTAGCAAGATGAATAGTGCACACATTTAAAGGAACCTACTAGAGTATATAAACAGGAAAAAGGAATCGAGGGATGTGCTAATAGGGTTCCATGGAGTGAGGTGGAGGACAACGTATGCATACACAAAGTACAACTATTAGGTTGGATGGCCCATATCTGTACTGTAAAATTCTAAACAATTCTAGGTAATATAGCACAACTTAACATATCCCCTGAAGTGACCATTTTTGAAAGGATATCAACGGTTTGTAAAATACATCAACATGACAACCATAGTTCACCGGTTAAGCCGGAAGATATAGGGTATTATGCAGTTTACCAATATTATATTGTTAGATCAAAACAGATACCGAGCACAAACAGATCAGTGCAATGGACAGAGGAGGCAGAAGACAACACTTACATGGTGATGAATTAAGAGGCTATACATATTAGAAGAAAAAGAATTCGGATGAGTCTGCTTATCACCAGGCCAAGACTAAGGCCTAGGTTTATCTAACAAGCACAGCTAACAGGAGTAAAGGTGCCACGTAATAAAAAAATTCTTAAGGCATTTCACAAGAGCATTCTAAAAGTAAGATTAAACCAGAGGCACACAAGGAGAAATTAAGTCACGTAACTAAAAGCTTGGTCAAAAGGGGTAGGTTTTAAAAACATGCATATTAAAGAGAAGAAATGTGGAGTAGTGAGATGCTGCAAGGGCATTTATTTGCATGGCAGAGCAATAAATGTGCAATTTAGATTCAGGTCACAGAGAATGTGCACTAAGCTATATGGTTAAGAAAGATTTATTACCCTTTGAACTGTGCATTACAGTGTAGACAAGCACACAAACAATGCTGTCAGCCATCCCACTTCATGTTTATACCCAATGAAAAAAAAAGTGCAAAAACTGTTTAAAGAGTTATTGCAAATCCTTGAACTGCTTCTACAAGGGGCTTGAAAAAGAGAACAAATTATGATCTCAAAATGTTACTTCAGGAAAAAAATTAACAGACTTGTTCCAGCACCAGTCAGCTCAGTGATTTCCCAGCTGCTGCTGGGTTTGCACTCTGCAAGTGTCACATGCATGATCCACTAGGATGAGTTTATAACCTATAACAGTGAGGGCTGTGACTGCCAGAAATTTATTTAGAAAGAAACATTTAGGTCACCAAAAAGCTACGTCAAGTCAAAGCATCAAAGACCCAACAATTTGCCATAGATTGAAAGTGACTCAAACTCAACCACACTGCCCAAGATAACTTTAAGGATTTACTGATGCCATTAGAATTGTACCCTGAACTACAGTGATGGCTATACAATTCATTGCACATTGCCTTGTAGCTTGATTGTTGAATCAACAGTGCAGAAAGGGGCCGTTTGGCTCAGAGTTTGCACTGACTATTTCATCCAGTCATAGATCCCCAGCCTACACCTATAATCCCACATTTACCGTGGCTAATCCACCTAGCCTGTACATCAATGGACACCTTGGACAATTTACTGCAGCCAATCCACCCAGCCACGCACGCTGTTAGACTCTGGGGAAAAGCTGGCGCACCCAGCAGATACCCATGCAGACAGTGAGAACGTCTGTAGATATTGCAGTCACCCAAGGCTGGAATAGAATGCAGGTCCCTGGCGCTGAGGGGCAGCAGTGCTAATCACTGAGCCACTGCGCCATCCTGCAGTATTAGCCAAGTTATATGCTATGCAATAGGAAAGAAAAATCTCAATTTGCAACACAGTCTGCAAGTCGACCTGCTAAGACAGCTTGATAATGCCAAATGAGAAATATGGTTGATATGCTGATGCCTAAATTACAATTCATTTTCACATAACTACAGATGTCACCTGCAGCACAGCAGATAGCACAAACCAAATGCTTGACATTCAAGCCCAACTCCAGGACTTCTCAGCCAAGGGAAAAGCATTCATAAGGTGGTAAAAGAGGCCGAGCAATGCTTTCAACACCAATGACAGGCAAAGAGAAGGGGTCATCCATGTATTCAGGAGGTGGGGAAAGGGGGAAGAAAAAGGGAGGATGAGAGGGGTGTTCAGCCCATCCGACTGCAGCACTGAAGCCGACTGCCAAGGGAATTACAAATAGTAAAAATCTGGGCTATTTGTAACCTGCAGATTTGTCAAAGAGAGATTTGTATTATGCAGATTAGTGCAATTTCTTTGGCCAAGTCAATATTTAAATCCAACACTGCATCCACAATATTTTGCTTTTATTTAAACCCAGTTGAAAAATCCAAGGATCAATGTCTCTTGCTATTTGTGCAGCCTCTGCAAAGTGTTTAAGCACTTTCAATCCTGTTGATAGGCTAAACTGTTCAGTTTAATACGAAATTTGCAAGACCTACAAGAATGCCTCGAGTCAAAAGTGAGATGCATCTCACGTACAGTGTACTTCAGTTCTTTGTTATGCAGCTTAACATGTGACACTTTCTCCAACATTATAATCTTTGGTGAGACTTGTCCCTCTTCTCCTACAAACACCCTAGCATCCTGAGTGTTTTTGACTACTTTACACAGTTGGTGGGTGGGGAATAATGAACCTATACCCAAGGTGCCTACTTGGCTTCCTTTCTTTAGTACGTTGTTAGATTGGAGCTTACACAGACAGTGTCATCTCAAAGACCACTTTGACTCTAATTGCAAATATACAGCATAGGGCAGTGTGTGCCATTTTAATGAAAACATGCATGCCTTGGGTCTCCATTGAAAACATATTTCATAGGTAATCTTCTGCACAAGTACTACTGGAGTTGCCTCATTGTTGACATGAGACTAGTGCAGGCAACATTGCTATAGGAATCTAATTGACTGCCCATGAACAAGATATAGTCACATCTTTCTTTTCCAACTCCCTACTGGGTGAAATCACACTGTTATCCCACACCATGTAGACCCAAAAAAACTGTTGAATTACCAGCCTGAGTAAGTCCATTTCAAATCAAGCCAAAGATGGGTCCGCTATAACTCACCTTCATTTATGGACTCAAAAGAAACAGGGTGGCAAAAGTGAAATTAAACTGGGGACAGCAGAAAAAAAGTTTAGGACTTCCACCTTGCTATCCCACATTTCTTGCATTTTAAAGAAGATCATGCAGGTAGAAGGATCAAGTTTCAGCTTTGTGACCTCCAAACAATAATTAGAGATAGTAGGAACTGCCGATGCTAGAGTCTGAGATAACAAGGTGTAGAGCTAGATGAACACAGCATCAGAAGAGCAGGAAAGCTGACGTTTCGGTCTGGGCCCTTAAGAAGGGTCCGACCTGACACGTCAGTTTTCCTGCTCCTCTGATGCTGCCTGGTCTGCTGTGTTCATCCAGCTCTACACCTTGTTATCTAATAATTATTAATAGCCTCTTTGACAAAGGGAAAGGAGGTCTTTTTGATACTGGACCTCTCAGGAGTTATCAGACCTTTGGACAAAAAAAGAACTTCAGGATGCAAAAACCGAAGAGGAATATGCATCAACTTAAGATTTCCACATTACTCCCACTTCTAACTGGGCATTGCAGTAATGGCAATACTAAACATTGATTAAACAGATGATTCGAAGAGGACAGAAAATGAAATAGCTATTAGTATTAAGATTCATGTGCAATGTATAAACACCAAACATGCAGAGAAGCAAGCAAACTTAGACAATTATTTGGTACCTACCGGAATAAGATGAGTCGGCTGAGATTCTTCCAGTTTAGTCCTCAGCCAATCAAAATCTTGGTATCTACGTCGGACTGTGTACTCTGGTAAATCAAACTCATTTCTGGTGGTCTGGAAATAATCAAAGCCATGAGCAACCAGGGAGCATCAGGCCAGAATGTCAACTTGCATTTGAAAACTAATGTTCAGAACATTCTAAATAGATTTTGCACTTTTAAACAAGTGACAGTATGCACAATTCTAACATTGAGCAATTAACTTAAAACCACCTTGAGAAATAAAAGCAGCTGGGGATGCATTTTTTGGGTCATGCTTCGCATAGTTATAACTATGATTGATCATATTAACAGGTGTAAAGTTTTTCCTGTTGAGGGATAAGGGGAATTTGAAAACATTTGTAGATAATCAAAAATCAGTCCCCATCAAGGATCAAAAGCCCGTTTTGGCACAAGTGCTTCAAATCAAGGTTGGTAAGTCAGAAATCAGGATGGAATATTTTACACATCAGTTTCCTACTTTCCCCTGCCATAATCACTACTCTTAAAAAGAAAAGCATCAAGGTAAATTTAGCTTTATTTTTCAAATGTCAGTGCCAAGAATTTTGAATTCAAGATTATTTCAGTTTTTTCAAAGCAAAGGTGTAATTTCTTTCCACAATTTACCATGGAAACAAGTTACATATTATGCACATCACTATAGCATTCATTTTATTCCCAGTCACTTCCAATACTGGTATTGCTGCAGGTAAGAATTGTTACAGTGTTTCATTATTTCAGGTCACACTATTCAACAACTACGACTGCTGCATATGGTAGCACAAGGCTTTTCTTCCAGCACAAGAGACTGAACTCACCACCTAATCACTATCTGAACCTTCAGACAGATGGCAAATAAGGTTTTGGATGCATTGCTAAGAGTCTGAGGAGAACTTGGTGCAATACTGTCTGAAAGGAAATTTAAATGATCCTAGGTAAGAGAACATGCTACTGGACATCAGTCAGGGAAAAGGTGCCAATGTCCAACTTAACAGATTAGAAAGGAATGGAAGTGGGTGGACGTATTAATTATCAGCCTTCGACTGTTCCAGTTATATCACAAGTCAGTTTGTTTGCTCCCCATGACAGGAAGGCAGAGTACACCATACTACTGCCCATCCCAAAGCATTGTACTAGTCTCTTAGCACTTGACTGACAAAAGCTAGTTCTTACTCAAGGGCTGGAAATTCATTCAGCTGAGCAGGGGCTCCAAAAATTGCTTTCTCAGCTGGGCTAGTTTTGTAAGTGTCAGTACAAGTGCATAACAAGTATTGTTAAAAATGACTGCTTTTCCAAAAACAAAAAACACTGCCAGCCACAACCTTTAGAATGCCCACAATATATCCCTCATCTATTTGAGGTCCTGCCACCCCTTTACTCCTGAAACCCTATCATCTGACCCACATCCAGACGTTCGGCACATCAAGGACTCCCAACACATTGCAAGCAGCAACGTAGGGAGTCTCTATTAGTTTAAAATGATGACATTGAAAATAGCAAGAAATCCTCAAGATAAGGATTTGCTCTTACCTTTGTGATAACTCTGTAAGTAATGTACGTCTCCATTGCAGACACATGCTTCTTTGGGTCATCGACTGTAACAAAGAGATCCTTGGTTTCACCATCCAGCTCTTCATCCAGTTGTAACCTATTAAGGAGGGACGAGGAAGATGCAGGACTTGATGTCTCCACTGGTGTCCCATTGGGTAACATTTGATCCTAAAAAAGTGGATAGAGTTTTTGATCACCATTTATCCAGTTGTGGAAACAATGATCTGCTAACTTAATTCTAGAACTATAAAAGGCATATTAGAGTTGAGTCAAGTCAACTTGGATCACAAAAATCAGAATTAGGCCATTTAGCCCCTTGAACCTGCTTAGCCATTCAACAAATCTCAATTGATCAGACCACAACCTCAAATCCATATTCCTTCCCACTTCTGCACAAATGAAGCAAAAAGACTTGATTACTTTTGTAGTTAATTCCCCTCTTAATAAATAAGACTATTGGCTTTCCTAATTATTTGCTATACCTGTACTCAGACTCATGCACAAGGACAACCAGATGACTCTGCATCCTCTTGGTTTACATTCTATTTTGTTCTTCCTGCTGAAATGGAAGCATTCACATTTTACTCACATCATACTCCATTTGCCACATCTTTACCCCCCTTTTTTAAAAACCTTGAACTTAACCACATCTTTTCATAACCTGGTGGCCTCTTTACAGAGATAGCAGGAACTGCAGATGCTGGAGAATGAGAGATAACAAGGTGTAGAGCTGGATGAACACAGCAGGCCAAGCAGCATCAGAGGAGCAGGAAGGCTGACGTTTCGGGCCTGGACCCTTC
>NC_063334.1:30477434-30510373 GCF_021869965.1 Rhincodon typus
TGATACCATTGGGCTGCAGGGTTCCCAAGCGGAATATGAGTTGCTGTTCCTGCAACCTTCGGGTGGCATCGTTGTGGCGCTGCAGGAGGCCCAGGATGGACATGTCGTCTGAGGAATGGGAGGGGGAGTTGAAATGGTTCGCGACTGGGAGGTGCAGTTGTTTAGTGCGAACCGAGCGTAGGTGTTCCGCAAAGCGGTCCCCAAGCCTCCGCTTGGTTTCCCCGATGTACAGGAGGCCACAACGGGAACAGCGGATGCAGTATACCACATTAGCAGATGTGCAGGTGAACATCCGCTTGATGTGGAAAGTCTTCTTGGGGCTTTGGATGGGGGTGGGGGCGGTGGTGTATGGGCAGGTGTAGCACTTCCTGCGGTTGCAGGGAACGTGCCGGGCATGGTGGGGCTGGAGGGGATTGTGGAGTGGACAAGGGAATCCTGGAGAGAGTGGTCCCTCTGGAAAGCAGATAAGGGTGGGGAGGGAAAGTGTCTTTGGTGGTGGGGTCAGATTGCAGATGACGGAAGAGTCGGAGGATGATGCGTTGGATCCGGAGGTTGGTGGGGTGTTACGCGAGGACAAGGGGGATTCTGTTTTGGTTGTTATTGCGGGGAGGGGGTGCGAGGGATGAGTTGCAGGAAATGCAGGAGACACCGTTGAGGGCGTTCTTGACCACAGGGGTGGTTTCTTAATCTTTAAGACTCAGCAAACTTGGCAACTGTACTTCCCATGCATTCGTTATTTCATTCATAATGAACTAATCCCTGTGGCAAGCCCCTCATCACATGTTGCCAGCCTGAAAGAACCATTTACACTTCATTTCGTGCATTCCATTAGCCAATCTTCTATCCACGTCAGTACATGAATCATTACATGAACTTCATTTTCCACCATACTTTTGACGTGCCTCCTTATCAAAAAATGTTCTCTGGAAATCCAAGTACAGCACATCCATCAGTTCCTCTACCAACAGTAGGTGTTACCTCAGAGCAGCAACAGATTGATCAAACAGGGCTTAAAATAAAACCATGCTCAATTACCTTAAGTGTAGCCAAAAGCAGTGTTATAAAACATTCAATAAAACAAAAAACCACCAACATTTTCCTAGAAAATTAAAACTTTTGCAGTTTATGGGTCATCTGAAAGGCAGTATCTCCAGTGGACCGAAGCACCTGCATTTGTCATTCCCTCAAATATTAGCACGCATTTGCGGTTAAAACTTGGAACGGAATTTCAACTCTAGCATATTCTCAAGGGAAAACTGCTAAAGATAATTTGTAGCATATAATGCAGAAACAGAGGAGGGTCCTTGTGCTGCAGGGGCAGCAGCCCTAGGTTCAAGTCCCACCTTCTCCAGAGGTCTGTAATGACATATCTGAACAGTTTCTAATCAACCTATCTATAAAAACATGAACAATTTTAAACTGAGCTCTGATGAAGCTGCTGATCAAAAACAGAAAACACTTCCATTAAGGCAGCAGGATTGGGAGTGCTGGTGTGGAAGAGAAGGGTAGAAAGTGGAACACCAGAGTAGTTAACTATAAAGGCACAGATTTTGCCATCCTGTTCATGGGAGCTCATGAACAGCATTTTTTCTACAGCAGATTCACAACAATGTCAAAAAACAGAACAAGGCACACCACTACTAGATAAAGATGTTAGTCACCATTTCATCAACAGGCAGACAGGGGTGAAAATGGAAGCACGATGCAATGAGCACTAATTGTCAAGGGCAGGAAAAAAAGTTCAAAAGCAGCCAGGTGGCATACCAAGTTGTTATATTCAAACATGTTGCATAGGAGATTGGAAATACCTTAAAGCAGGACCTGTGATTTGTCCCCAATTATCTTTTAATCAACTGAGAGATAGTGAGAAAGTGTACTTTCCGGTACACTGGTGCATGCTCACTAATTTGCACATGTCCTGATCCCCCCCCCAAATTTGGCAAGTATCCTACACAACTTAATTAAAATCAAGCTGATTGTCTACATGTAGAATCCCAGCCTGGAAACCAAGACAGCTAACTAATATGGAGTTGCAGCAAAGGACCCTGGATAGCCCCAAATAACTAAACATATGACATATGAAGCAACAGCATACCAACGATTTCAAACATTGCATGCATGAGCAATGTAGCACTTATGGAAGGTACCAGACAGCAAGCTATCTGCCAGCTCTGCACTTCAAATTCATTTCGTAGCATTTCTCAAATATAACAGAAGATCTTGACACCCATAGCAATATCATTAGTAACAAAGAACTTAAACAGTCCAATTCACTACACATAGCTCACTAGAGACATAATGGGAGGAGCAATGAAATTAGCTCAAGTTTCATCATAATGCCATAGCTTTAATCAATTAGGAACTTAACTGAATTTAACATTGCCCATATTTAATATGAGGCTCAAGGAACTAAAGCTCTCTTGTTTCTCAGGATCAGCCACACAGCATTCACATCAGCTGCTACAGAATAAGCTGACTTAAAAAGATAGAGGCATTGTTTCATATGGGAGGAAACAAGTTTGCAGAAATTACACAAGTTTTGCAGAGGTATTATTCTTATTTTAAAAACATCCAAATACAAGTGAACCATTGAGATAACACAGCAATTACATCAAGAGAGGAGAATTTCATTTAGCCCTCTGATCAAAAGGATTTTTTTTTTAAAAATCAACCTGTTCGGCCACGACATACCTCTGGAGCAGGTGGGATGTGAACTCTGACCTTCTAGCCGAGAGGAGTCCCAAGTGCCCTGTTCAATGCTTTCCTCAACCAGAAAGAGAGGGAACAACTGATCATTAATCTCATCATTATGCAACAGTGTGCTGATCAAAGTAGGTGTCATGTTATCATGTTGTTTGGCTTCCACACAATCAACGCATTTCAAAACAAATCATTTGTTAAGTATAGTATATTCATTGATAAAATAAGGCTCAAAAGCAACAGTAAGCATTTTTGCTTAAGCAATAAGCAGTTAAAGTGTTAAGGACGCCCAAGTCCAAATGGAACAGTGAATAAGTTGGTGTTGGTATAGAAATAGGAAATGCTATTATGATATACTTGAACAAGTTAGCATTGAGGGGAGGCGATATTGGCAATTTCAAAAGGCTTGAAAGTGGATAGATTCCCAGGCCCCAATGAGATGTGCCCAGGTTACCATGGAGGCCAGGGAGGAAATTGCAACAACCTGGACATTAATCTTCTGACACTCCTAATGTAGCCTGACAGAATTTGAAGTTAGAGGACAGTTAATGTGGTAAGGATAATAAAAGGGAAACTACAGATCAGAGTGAGTCCAACATCAGCGGTAGGCAAACTAGTAGAAAAAGGTCTGAGTGACAGAATTAATTTCCATTTGAACAGGTGATGATAGTCAGCATGGCTGTCAGGGGGAGATCATATCTAAAACTGGATTGACATTTTCCCAATGAGTAACCAGGTGTATAGAAGAGGACAGTGCAGTTGATGTAGTTTATGTCGACTTCAGTAGTGCTTTTTAAGTTCCTTCATGGCAGACTGAAAAAGCTAAGAGCGTGTGGGTTCCACAGCAATTTGGACCCAAAACTGGTTTGGTGGCAGGAAGCACAGGGTGATGGCTGAAGGTGTTTGAGACACTGGAAGCATACTTCCAATGGCGTACCAAAGGCTTTGATGCCGGTACTTGGTTGTTTGCAGTGTACAGTTATAATGTAGACATGTACGACATGAACCTTAAGCTTTAGAGGACACAAACTGGTGTGTTAAGTAGCGAGGAGGAAAGCCTCAGGCTACAGGATGACAGATGGCCTGACAGTGGCAAATAAGAGACAGTGTTGATGCAGTTTGGGAGGACCAACAAGGCTAGGGAGCACATGATAAATGGCAGGACCACAGGAAGTATACAAGAATAAGTTTGGAGGAACCTTGGTGTGCAAGTCCATAGAACCTTGAAGGCAGCAGGACAGGGAGACAACAGTAGTTAAGGCAACATATAGGATACTTGCCTTGATTAGCCAAGGCACTGAATACAAATAAGGAGATCATTTTGGAGACTTAGTGGTGGACAACTCTGGTCACTGTATAAGTGATGTGATTACACGGTTGGAGGAGGGGGAGAAGAGAAAGAAGTGATTTACTAATGTTCCTGGGTCAGAGCATTTTAGCTTTGAAGGGACTACATCCATTGGGATAGATTTCCCTAGACCAGAGAAGGCAGAAGGAGGCATGTGATTTAGTGTATAAACTCTGAAGGTCATCGATCGGGAAGATCAGGAGAAACATTTTCCCCCTTGAAAAAAGGATCAATAACCTGGGGGCACAGTTTTATAAAGACAAGGAGCAGGAAATTAGAGAAAACAGTTGATGGATTTCCCTCCCCCCAACCCAGAGACTTTTCATTTGGTGTGGGGGGGGGGGGGGGAGGGAGGGAGGACGAGACAAAAGGGGTGGTGGTCAGAAGCCCTCAAGAAAAAAGACAAACAGGAACTCCGGATAACTTTAGTATTTACATTATCAGTGGAACTCTTAGGCCTACCAGGCCAGGACCAACTGCCTGAAAATGGGGTTAGAATAGGTACATGCTTGACAATTACCAGGGACACAGTGGGTCAAAGGACCTCTTTCCACTGTAGAACTGACTGAGATAATGGTTGTATATTAATTAAGAGCTAACATAGCTTGATTAAGAGAACAAGTAATCAGTTGTTAGAATTTTGAGGTGCAAGTTGAAATATAAAAGCACTAACTAAAAAAGTATTGCTTGGACTCTAACCTTTGACATTCAACACATTCCACCATTTGAATTGCATTTTGCAGCCCACTGCAGCAAACAAAAATGTTCACAATGTACTATTGACAGGTGCTCAAAAGACAAACTCAATGCTCATACCACACTATCCTTCATGATGCTCAATACCAGATAACTGCCAAATCTAAGCTTTACCACCCAACATGCAAACGTACAAGCAAGTCCACTAGCAATCTAATCATACATTAATCCAATTTTATTTGCTGACATCTCATTCATGCAGTTAGAAAGCGGAATTCAAGAACAAAGTCAAGAGTCTACGGCCATGAGTTTTCACTTCAGCATTCCCTGTCCAAAGTTTTTCATCATTCTAATCAACATGAAAAGTTGTGGGCTAGTAAAAAATGGCAGAAAAACAAACATCACTACTCTAGATGCTTATACCATATTGGATGATTAATACACACGTGGAAGACAACAAATTAGAACTTCAGTAGTGAAAAAAAATTGTGCAACCAAGGAGAGAAACAAGTGAAAGTGCCAAAATCAGGAATCCTCTCAGATTAGGCAGCAACAGCCTGACATTCATTCATTCTCAGATTACATCTTTCAGACAGACAATGTTCCAGGAATTACAGTCACTCCACACCAGCAGAACAGTCCAAGTTGAGGAATGCAGTCAGGTGGGTGTTGCCCTGGGAGTCCTTAACCTTGAGTGAAGCACAAATTTAAAGCCATTAGGTCAAACGTGGGTAAGGAAACCTCCCGATTACCATGTATGTCCCCCAAAGCAGCACTAAGTCAGTACCCCATGTTAAATACCACAGAGGAAGCAGAGGTGATAGCAAGGGCACATAATGTACTCTGGATGGAGGAATTCAATGTCCACCAAGAGCGGCTCACCAGTACTACTGTTTAAAGCTGGTCAAGTCCCAAGGACAAAGCTGGTAGACTGGGTCTGTGGTAGGGATCCCAACAAAAGCAAGTTTAAAAATCCTCACCAACCCACTTGCCACAGATGCATCTGTCCTCAACAGTCTGCAACCATGAACATCAGAGCTCTTGGGATAACGATGCTCCATCTTCATACGGAGGACACCTTCCATTGTGTTGTGGCACTATTGCCATGCCAAATGGGATATATTGTGCACAGCTCTAGTCACCCAGGACTGGGCATCCACAAAGCACTGTGGGCCATCAGCAGAACTGTACTCTACAGTCTGCACCTTCATTGCCTGGCATGTCCCCCAGTCTACCATTACCAACAAAACAAGATAAACCTGGGTTCAGTGAACAGCATAGGAGGGAATGCCAGAACCAGCAGTATACAATCTGAAAGTAAAGCGTGAGGTTATCTTTTCTGATAGAAAAGAGACGTGCAAAGTTTTTCATAAATAAGATGTTGGAAAGCGTCAATGTATACAGAACCTAGACCATCATCAATACGTCACTGAAGACGAGTAGGTGCAGCAAAATATTAGGAAAGCAAATGGAATGCCAGCCTTTATTGCAAGAGGATGGAATGCAAGTAGAGTGTGTCTTGGTTCAATTATATAGAACCTGGTTAGATCAAACCTGCAACAGTATGCAGTTTTGGTCTCCTTACCTCAAGGGAGGATATTATCCTATTGAGGCAGTGCAATGACATTTCACCAGAACTGCTCCTGGGATAGCAGAATTGTCCTGTGAGGAGAGACTGGGGAAATTGTGCCTGTATTCTGTACAATTTAGAAGAATGAGAAGTGATTTCATTGAAACCACAAAATAAAAAAGTGATAGACACGGTAGAGACAACTAAGATGATTCTCCTAGTTTGAATCTAGAAATAGGTGCACAACTGAAAAACAAGAGGGTGTAACTATTTAGAACAGATCAGGAGGAATTTTCTCAAAAAGTTGAGA
Organism: Rhincodon typus; assembly: GCF_021869965.1. Taxonomy (NCBI): domain Eukaryota; kingdom Metazoa; phylum Chordata; class Chondrichthyes; order Orectolobiformes; family Rhincodontidae; genus Rhincodon; species Rhincodon typus. The sequence continues at coordinate 30,484,059 of NC_063334.1, forward strand.
ATCTTTGGAATTCTCTACCAAGAGGTCTTTAAAAGCTCAGTTTTTGAGCATGCCTGAAGTGAAGATTAAAGCAGATTACCAATGGCAGGTGTCAGTATAAGGCATTGAATTGTTTGATCATATATGGAGGAGATGGCATGACAGGCTGAATAGCCTACTTCTGTTCTCACTGCTCCCATCTGTAAAATTTTGCCCAAACTTCAGCTTCTTTGCACTGACCGTTTATCTAGCTGTCCATTTCCTTTGGCTTGTGGATTCATTTCTCTGGTTAATGTTTGTTTGATCCTCATTAAAATCCATTTTATGCTAATCCTAAAATTTGCTCAACTCAAACCAAGTTGCTGCTTATCCATTCACTTTAAAAGTGTTGTTCAAGACCCAATACCTAACTTTACATTTTGATCTTTTTCACACATTTTGTGGGTTACCAAAAAATTACTGGAAAAGATTCATACAAGTTCCTGCTAACTTGCCCAGATCACAAGTCTTTGTTGCAGGAATTTAACAGCAACTGTTAATTTACTAATGCTAAAACCTATAGAGAAAAGGCAACATTAGCTGCAAATGATCTCCATGACTGAACATTACATTGCTAGTTACAATTACATCCAGATTTTTCCAAATAACTTGCAACAATGTTCTTCAGTAGAAGCAAGTATGCTGCCAAACATCTTGCTTTAAGAAACCTCCCTCTTCACCAAATAAACTGTGTGATTTCCAAATTGAAGCTTAAACACCAAAGAAATGCTCAACTAGACAGCATGCTGTCATAGCTCCCATTATCTCCAATAGTGTTGGCATTCTTGACTGCTTTTGCTGAGCCTCAAGCTTGTTTGGTCTTCAAAATCCAAGCACAAAACTAATCACTCTCTCAAATCTTGGGATTATATTACAATCAAACATCTCAAAAGCACTTTACAGCAAATAGTATAGTCATTGATGTAATGTAGAATGAGAACCCCAGTTTGCACACAAACTCCCACAAACTGGGCAGCAACTAGATTCCAGATTTGTACTTTTGCAATGTTGACCAAGGGATAAACACTGACCATACCAAGTGTCCCACTTTCCTTCAGAATGGTGGTATGGGATTATTTTTGCCCCAAAGTGGCAAATGGGGTCTTAGTACATTTGGTAGTGCAGATCTTCTGTAGTACTACAGCAGAATGCTCATCTAGATTTGCGCTCATGTTGTGGAGCGAAGGACAAAAAAAAGGAAGAAAATAAATAGAATTATTTCAATCCACTGTCGATCACGGAATCTGCGCAACAGAATGAGTTCTGCCATTCTGCAATTCCCAGCATTATGAATTTAGCTACTCGTCTCTAAAATTTGAAACAATAACCAATGGAGACATGTTCTGCTAGATCTTTAAGCAATTTAAATTTAGCCCTAGAGATAGCACTCATTCCTTTGGTCACTGAACCCAATCACAGATTGTAAAAATAGTCTCTCGATTGCTGCTTAATGGATAAAATGCTCCCATCTTCTAGAAGCATATCAAATTATTACTCGTTGTAGCAGCCTATCATACCTATACCTGTTTATTAAAGATGGAGCTTTTATTAAAGCTCCCCAATTTAGCCCATCCTCCTGCAACTTTTTCCCTCTTCAATTACTACTGAATCAGTTTCCATCACCTCCCAGGCAACATATTCAAAATTAATTGCTGGGTATTAAAATGCCTTCAAATTTCAGACAGAAACCACATATTGGAGAGCCAAACGATAGGATCAGATTTGTTGCAGGCTATGTTTGGATTACATGATCTCTTCAGAAAGTAAGGGCTAGAAATTTAACAGCAGTGCCTTGCACTGCAACTATTCTGAACTAATCGGCTGGAGATTTAGACAGTGAGCTGTAATGTCAGTTTCAATTTGGAAACTGGCACGTGATTGGATGCCATTGTTCAAAACTATTAATCAGAAATACTGAAGATCTGTTGCATCCTTGGCACTGTATTGAAAAATTCAGAGATCAGACTGACAAATACAAGTTTTTCCACTAAAGCCACCTACCAGCAGCAAGCCCATACTTTGTATAACGTCAAAACCACTGTATAATTTGGTAGGGCCTGCAGTTTCCTGGTTTCTCCCTCCATCCTATGGCTATTACAGTCAGGACTTATATGGCACCACTAACACTGCAACGTCCGTTGTGCCTCAGTTAATAGTGAGCGTGGTTTTAAGTCTCACTGGAGGGCAAATTTCAAAACAACCAAGGGTGACACTGCTAGTGCAGTACTGAGAGCCACTGAGAAACAGAGGCTTCTCAACAGGACATTGAATAGTCATTATCTGCTTTTAGGCATAAAAAATTTCAAAGACACCAATGAACTCTAGCATGATGCCCTGAACAAAATTTCAGTCACCACAAACATCTGGTTACCATACAGCTGCTTGTGGAAGCTTGCTGCACACAAATAGACTGCAACATTTTCTACACTACAAAAGCAATTACATTTCAAAAAAAAAAACCTTGTTGACTGAAGCACTTGGGTCTGTCAGCCATGGAAGGCACTACACAAATACAAAGGTGGTGTTCTCTTTTGCAGGGCAAGTAAATTCCTGTTTCCAAGAACCAAGCCACAAAGCAACATATCACATTTCCACTCTGCTAGATCAGGCATTATGCTAGTGTAAACATGTTTGCACTTTTACCATAAATTGAAACCAGAAACTGCTTTGCTGTATTTGGGCATATTACTACAACTCCTACTCCAATAGCATAAAATCATTGTTTTATCTCCAACTATATAGAAGGCCTTCAACTCAAAATGGACACCAAGAAATGCCCAAAACAGTGAGTTATGCTCAAAGACAGCTGGATTAAGAAACATGTTTACATCCCATTTTATGACTTGGGCCACTGGCAACAGCATAGATCAGATTTAAAAAAGGTATCTCCTCTCAACCAATCCTGATCAGCAGCCTTATTCTGAACAAGATCCCAATCACAACAAACTTGTCAGACTCTCATTAGTTACCAGTTGGATTTGTGACTTGGTCCCCAAGTTTGGTCCCTATTTAATAGTGGCCCAGATTTTGTTGAACATGGCATCACACTGCATTCAACAGATTTAGACCATTCCTCTCCTCCTTCAGCACAAAATTTGCCTTGCAAGTTGATGCAAGTGAGGACAGAGCATTTGCAAATTAGACTCCCTCTAACTGTTGTTGTGCAGGGTGGGAAGAACATTTCTTGCATTTCCTTCTCCAATTGCCACTTAATTTTTCAATAAAGCTTTCAATTTTAAAATGTGACATTCACCCTATTTTGAGGGCATTGCAGCCCATTCAGTGCAGAAAGTCAAACTGGAGCAATACACCTGGAATGAAGCACAAAGCCAGAAGAGTCAAGGGACTACTGGAAACAGTTCAGTTCATTAAAGAACTAACATGGACTTCTCCTGGGAAATCCGGTAGAAGATGTGGCAGATTTTGAACCTGTCATTACATCAATTGCTATAATTCAGACTGACAAATACAAGTTTTTCCACTAAAGCCACCTACCAGTTTGATTCATGACAGTCAGCATGGATTTGAGGGGTAGATCATGCCTCAAATTTTATTGAATTCTTTGAAGAGGTGACCAAACATGTGGATGAAGGTAGAGCAGTGGATGTGGTATACATGGATTTAAGGCGTTTGATAAGGTTCCCCATGGTAGGCTCATACAGAAGGTAAGGAGGCATGGGATAGGGAGAAAAATGTGGCAGACTAGATTCAGAATTGACTGACCCTTAGAAGACAAAGGGTGGTAGTGGACAGAAAATATTCAACATGGTGCTCAGTTACGAGTGGTGCACCACAAGGATCTGTTCTGGGTCCTCTATTTGTGATTTTTGTAAATGATTTGGATGAAGGAGTGGAAGGGTGGATTAGCAAGTCCGCGGACAATACGAAGGTGGGTTGAGTTGTGACTAGTGCGGAGGGCTGTTCTAGGTCACAAAGGGACATTGATAGGATGCAGAGCTAGGCTGAGAAGTGGCAGATGGAGTTTAACCCTGAAAAGTCAGGTGATTCATTTTGGAAGGACAAACTTGAAAGCAGAATACAGGGTTAACGCAAAGATTCTTGGCAGTGTGGAGGTGCAGAGGGATCTTGGGGTTCATGTCCACAGTTCCCTGTAAGCTGCCACCCAGGTGGCTAGAGTTGTTAAGAAGGTGTATGGGGTGTTAGCCTTCATTAATAGAGGGATTGAGTTCAAGAACCGTGAAGTTATGCTCCAGCTATACAAAACCCTGGTTCGGCCACATCTGGAGTATTGTGTCCAGTTCTGGTCGCCTCATTACAGGAAAGATGTGGAAGCATTGGAAAAGGTGCAGAGGAGATTTACCAGGATGTCGCCTGGAATGGAGGGAAGGTCTTACGAGGAAAGGTTGAGCGCGCTAGGGCTTTTCTCTTTAGAACAAAGGATGAGAGGTGACTTGATAGAGGTGTACCAAGTGATCAGTATAGATAGTGGACAGCCAGAGACTTTTTCCTAGGGTGGAGGTAGCTAATACGAGGGGGCATAGTTTTAAGGTGAGTGGAGGTAGATATAGGGGAGGCATCAGAGGTAGGTTCTTTACTCAGAGAGGTAGGGGCGCGGAATGCATTGCCGGAGAGGGTAGGGGAGTCAGCCTCATTAGGGGCATTTAAGCAGCTATCAGATAGACATATGGATGCTAGTACAAGGTAGGGGTGGAGGTAGATAGACCTTAGGATTAGGGTAAAGTTTGGCACAACATCATGGGCCGAAGGGCCTGTACTGTTCTATGTTCTAATAGAAAGAACTAGAAAATGCACAGGAAGCACAAGAACTTAAATAAATGGCACTGGCCTAGGTTTCATGAAGCTATATTTGCAACATTCATGACTTCCTTCTTTAATTTTGAGTTTGAGTTGTCTATGATATGCCTGCACATGTCAATATTTAAGAGATTGTGAAAATTTGGAAGACACTAATTGTCTCTTTCTACATTAAACCTGGTTTTTTCAAGGAATTAGGTCAAAAGTTTAACGTACATCATGGCGAGCTACCTGCTGATTACACAAAGTCAAGCAGTTCTTGGAAATCAGTCAAAGCTTGGAGATCAATAAAGATGGGTTTTATTGCTTTTATTAATTGGTGGAAAACGTGGTTGCAGCAGACCACAGGGTCTTGTAGCAGTAGTTCCGAGAACCCTTTCTCACCCTGGGTTTCAAAAATGAGACAGAGTAGAAGGGAATAAAACATACAAAGCTTGCTGTGGAGGCACATCTCAGAATTTGCCAGCTTTCTAGTAAAAAGGCAAGAACTAATTGTTAAATATGCTGTTATAGCTCACATTACATTTGGATAGTAAATATATTACTATATGCGCTGCCATAAAACACCTCTAGGAGAACTGCTCAGCATTTCTAGGACGTTACCGCAAGTATTTTTTGCGGAACCAATCATTAAATCAAATAAATACTGCAGATAACAGAATACAGCAACACAGCTGGCATGACAGAGGAGAGGGGAAGAGAAGAGATGGTAAGAGGAGAGAGGGGACCAAGTGGCACAGCACATTAGAACACTCCCTATTCATCAACAAAACAAGACCTAGTGCATTCCTACTGCTCAAAGAACACACAGTTTGGCAGCTAGCACTTAATATTTTCTGCAGCTTCTCAACTCAAGAAGACAATTCTGATGCAAAGTTAAGGAAGCAAGATTTGGGAATATAAACACAATGAAGGAGTGCAAAGACCTGTACCAACCAAATACGCAGAAGTGATAAAGAGCTCTTAATATTTAGCATTAGTTGTCTTGCATGATCTTTACCTAGCTTCTGGAAGTGAACGGTGAAGCTGCTCTGCATTTGCGCATAGGTTCCAACATACATTACGTGGAGTTTAAAAATCAAGAGAACAAAAACAGGAGTTTTTGGAAAAGCTTGGCAGGCCTGGCAGCATCTGTGAAGAAAAATCAGAGTTAATGTTTCAGGTCCAGGACTGTTCCAAGGAAGGGTCACCAGAACTGAAACGTTAACTCTGATTTTTCACCATAGGTGCTGCCAGAAATTTTCCTGCAACTTGTTTCTTTCCTGTTTTACAGCATCCATAGTTCTTTCAGTGTTTATTTAAACTCAAGAACTTCAGCAGCACTTCAGAATCACTCCCGCAAGAGGCCATAATGCGTTCCTTGATTGAATTTGAAATTCAACCATTTTTCAGAATGGCTTCTGCAAAGTAATGACAAGATAGTGCGCTTTAAGTGGCGAAAAAAACCAATTAATTTCATGCAGAGAAAGAGACTTATTCTGTGAGCATGTGTTTACCCATCTGCTTTTATGATCCAGTTCCTCAGGGAGTCAAAGTGACAAAAAGTATCAAGTGGGTTAGGGTTTAGTGTAACAAAAGAGGGTTCTGAACAATATACAGTACTGTTGACCAAAAAGTGAATTCACATGTGGATACTAACTTCAATGCAAACATCCAAAACAGTTTTAAAAAACATTTTATTGTAACAGCACAGACACCTTTACACCACTGGTGAAAGTCAGGATATTCTGACAAGCAGGAGAACTCTGCCTTGGGAAACCAAGAAAATTCAACCACTATCACCAAATACACCCCAGAAAAAAAAACAAATAAAAAGCTAGTAAATCAGCCACAGAATAGGATTACCAACTCAAAGTAGTTCCTGGTGCCAAGCACAAACATTTTTAAAAACATGTCAGCTTACAGCAAAGATCCTGAAGCACAAGTTTCTAGTTCAATTCTAGATGTCACAAGAAGCTTTTATTCCCGTTATACCATTGCTGCAGTACACGTTTGTCACATCAGACCAATGGTGATCTTTGGCCAATTTTGCCAAGCAGAGACCAGTATAAACCGGGACAGGAAGAGAGATTTGAGGTGTAAGACAGGGAGAAGCCCAGGCGGAACCTTACTGTCTTCACAGTGCAGCTACTCACAGTATAAACCTGCTGAGCCACTTGGAAGTTTGTGTGCACTGAAGTGTTTTTAAACATACATAAATGAAATAACATTCACTTTGTGCCTTGAGTGACTTATCAATGTTAAGTAGTTTCTTTTTAAGTTACAGAACAGTAATCAGAAAGATAAAATGGTTGATATCCACATTGCTGCCTCAACACAAACTGCAGGATATAGTACACTTAAACTACACAAATATAACATCGTGCACTGCATTTGAGTGACATCAGCTAGTGAAAACGTTTGTTAGGCATTGTCTGCTATACTATGCTAAACAGCAATAAGGAAAGCCATTGATTTAATTAAAAATGGCTTATTTGTGCAATAAGTTATTGCACAAGTGAAATGGGCATCTCCAACCAGGAATTTACTCCTTTCCTAACACATGTAGCTCCAGACATAGAAATGTATGCAGACTTCTAAATGAAAGCTAAGGGGTATTTTTAGTAAGAACTTTCCATATCCACTGAAAGCTAAGGAACATTATCATACAGCAAGTGGAAGAGAGATCCTGCAAGAATTCTATTTTTAAACATTCATGTGGACCAGATGTAAAAATTCTTCCAATAAAGCAAAGTGCAAACATATGGTACTGCATTAGACTAAAACCTTAGATCTCGTACTTAGTGTCAATACTTCTAGTCATCAGCTGAACTCCATTAACATCAGTAGTAGTCGTAAGTTAAAGTAATCTCAATGTGAGTTTTGGAATATTACTGCCTATCTTGCAAGAGAATGTATTGAACACATGGCCAAAATTATAATCCACAAGACTACAATGACACCATTTTAACACCCCAGTTTCTGTGGCACCTCAAGGCACCTCCAACACAGCAAGCATCCAAGAGCACTTGGCAGGAGCATTGTCAAAATGACCAAGTCACTAAGGAAGTCCCAGACAAGTGGGCAAAGGTTTGCTAAGGAGATAGTTTTTCAAGAGCATCTTAAAAACAGCAAGGGGAGGTTCCGAAGCTTAGACAAAACCAAACATGAATAGCACAGCTATAAAGAAATCCGGAGGGGTTGGAGTTGAATTATAAAATCTGCAAAGCCAACAGATAACGTGAAATGAGGCCACTGAGTAAAGTGATCAGTAATTATTACAATTTAAAAATGTGAAAGGAGAAAACTGTCCCAAATATAACCAGAAAGGCATCATGTATACCTTTACTAGAGATGACATGACAGCCTGACGTGTGGGATGTTATAATCGAGAAAGTGAAAAAACTGTTCTTTGCTTTCCACAACACATTCTTGATCATGTGCTAAACTGTTGTAAACAGGTTAACAGAAAATCATTAACCCTTTTACTTTACTGACAGAAAAAGGGCAAACAATGAACACTTACCACAAAGTGATGCAAACAGGACTGATCAAAGATTTTCACAAGCATATTAGGAATAAGTGGGTCAGAGGTTGGTGAAGAAGAGTGTCATAAAGGAAGAGATAGATTTCCAAACCAGTACTTAATTCAACATGCATGAGAGATAGAATACAAGAGACAAAATGAATCGCAGCACCCTGGGCAAAAATAAAGTTTGCAGATTCATTTAACTTTACACAACAAACAGCCTTCTGTGCAAACAGGAGAGAGGAGTTCAAAGCAGAAACATAAGCAAAATGCAGGTAGTAGACTTCAAACACAAGTACCTATGGCATTGCAAACTGCAAATCTATTAGCTACTGCTGAAAAGTTATTCAGATAATTAGTTTCAATAGAAAATACTTCCAGATTGCTGACCTCGTGTCATGGGCTGCAAGAAAAAATGAAGAAGTAAAACAGCATATACTGCTGTGGGCCTGTGAATCAGAAGACTGTGGATTAACATCTGTGGTAAAGATTTGAGCTTGCATAGGAATAAAAGGCTGACACTCAGTCTTTACCTCACTCAGAAAGAACCACATTCCTGATGAGATATTAAACTGAGATATCCCCAGTGAGCATGGAAGCTCAGCTACACTATTTCAAGCACCTAGTTGTATCCTGGGGCCAAAATCTATACTTCAACCAACAGTCACAAATGGATTGCCTACCAAATTCCAAGCAGAAAACAAATCAACCTGAAGTACTGACCTTTTCTCGCTCCACACAGATAAACTGAAATATCCCCTACTGAACAGGAGAATGCAACTCCTGCAGTCACATGTAATCTCACTGCAGGACTAATAACATTTTCAAGCATCCTTGCCTATTCTCAAGTTAGGCCTGCTTTTGCCCAGTCAGCATTTGCACACCTACACTGCAGGATATCACCCAACCTCTCAATAAAGTACTCATTTTGGAAGTGATGCTATTAGCAATGCAAGATCTTGGTCTATATGCTACTGGAGGAGAATACTAGAAAACCCTACTCCACTACTATCCATCGATCCCAAACATAGCACATTCCCCCAATCCCAATTTCTCCTCACCCTCTCAACTAATCCATGCCTATTTCATCCATAACCACAGACCACACATACCATCCCAATATCCCCACCCACAAAACAAACCACCTCCACCCACACGCCCAAGGCACCCCCAGTCCATCAGTCCCCCTGCCATAAACAAACCCACTCAGCCACATAATCAATCAACACACGGCCAACACTATCAATCCCTATGCAACCCCTCCAAAACCCCAACACTCTCACCCATCCCCTCTCCCTCCTCATCGACCCACTACAGCCATCTCTCTCTTCCCCCCCAATTACCACCACCACCACCACCGCCGCCCTTTCCCCCAGGACGCACCGCACACTCCTCAAACATTCCGAGGTCCCCAACCCACCAACACGCTATCCCCCACCCCTTGCACCCATCCCATGCTCACCACCATTACCACAGCCCTCACAACATTCCTCTCCTACCCCTGCCGGTCTCCCATGATTACCGGGCCCTCCCTCACCTGGTCCCCTCCACCAGCCGCCGGCTCGGGTTCGGGTTCGGATTCGGGCCCGGGGGATAACAGCTCCTCCGCCGACAGCGGGTGCGACACGTCGCAGATAGACCTGAGCCCCGAGGATGGTAACGGCCTGCAAAGCGCCGAGCTCATCGTTACCGAATCGCTACCTTCACCTCCCACAGCAAGTACTGCCGCCGCCCCAGCTTCCCCCCGTCTCTCTACCGCCTCCATTTAAAAAAAACCACCGGCCCAGCTCCGCCTCCTTCTCCCCACCCCACCCCCACATGCGCTTTATCAAAAGCACCGCCACTGCGCATGAGCCGTGAGTCCATGCCCCTCCTCGCCGCCGGCACGGCAGGAGGCGCTGGAGCGGCGCTAGGCTCCTGCCGCATCCGTCACGTCGCCTCGTGTCTACCCACGACCTTTCCCTGACTCTTTGTTTGTTCCACACGCCCCCATTCCACCGCACCGCAGACAGCCATAGGGTGGCGCCAGCAGGATAGGGACGGTGCACTCTTCTTCGCAGCCACGTGGCGTGCAATGAAAGTGGTGCTGCTGTCCCTCAACTTTGGAAAACCATTTAGGACCCAGAGGAAGAGTGTGAAAAGTGAAATTTTTCGAAAAGATATATTGGACAGACTTGCATTTATGTAAAATTTAAAACAAGGAATGCTTTAAGTACTCAAGTACAGTACTGTTCTAATGTCGGAAACAAAAATAACTTGCATTTGTATAGCACCTTTAATGTAGTAAATGACTCGAGTCAACAACGTAATCAAATGTAATCCCTGCACACAGTTGAATGAAGCGATCATTTAGATGGTTGACTTTCATGGTTCAGCTGGTAGTACACTTGCTTCTGCAGTGCAGGGTTTCAGGTACAAGTACCACTCCAGCGTTTGAACACACAAATCAAGACTGGCACTCCTGTATGGTAATGTTGGGATCTCATATGAGATGAGAAGCCAAGCTCTCATTTGTGTCCTGAATGAATGTAAAAGACCATGTGACGTTTTTTTCAAAGAACCAATGGAGAGTGATCCCTTATGTCCTGGCCAACATTTATACCTTCAAACAACATCACAAAAATAGGTTATCTGAGTGTTATCATATTCCTGATAGTGGGAACGTCCTGTGCACAAATTGTTACAACAGTGACTGCACTCCAGAAGTATATAATTGGCTATGAAGCACTTTGAGACATCCAGTGGTTGTGAAAGTTATATAAATTCAAGTCTCTTTGTTTTCCAAATATTTATCCTCAGCTATGAACGTGTTTATTACTTCTCTTGTTCTCATCTAATATTTGACTTCTCTTGTACTGTTATGCTACTGCGTAAGTAATACTTCAGCCGCTGTTGCTCATGTGTCCTTTTTCTGTCTGGTTATCTTTTCACCTTGTTTCAATCGTTTGTCTTAATCCTGCAACTGAAGATTTCGTTAGCAGGATTTGGAGAGATAGATCATTCTCTGGTTGTAACCTTTGTTTTTTAGTCCATTTCAAGTCACTTTGTTTAGTTTGAACTTGTTGATTATCAGCACACCATTTGAACAGAGCAGCAACAGAGATGGAAAAAGGTATGACCTTATGATATCCTCCTCTATGTATCCAAAGACCTGCGGGTTAAGCACTGGCCTGCTCAGTGATATGAGGATTCACGACAGAAAGAGTAGGCATTGACCTCAAGTTGAGGGACAGCAGATGACAATGACCCAGCAGATTCAGGATAAAACCTTTTAAAGGTGGTAATGATACAATTTCCCCATTCACTTGTTGTGAAGTTCAGTAGAGTACTTCTGGATTGGGAGGCAGGAAGTTAGAATTTGGTGTTAGTAAAATGCTAGTGGGGGAAAGCACTGCATGGTCCCTTTAAAAGATTATGTGCTTTTTCTGTGCTTAGAGAGTTAAAATGGATGTCTGCGAGTGGCAGTTTGAATGTTTGCAAGTACACAGAGATCATCCAAATTGAAACATTTGTATCAAAAGGCTGTACAGTAGCAGGCTAAGCAGCAGTTTTTACCATGACAACAAGCTTTAGAATTTAGCCAATCAATTTGAACCAGGCACTTAAATCCCAAAAAACCTATTAAATTTGATGGTTTTGACATCATAGGGAGCAATCCTATTGTAAGAAATATTGATACGCTATCAAGGGTATAAAAAAGGGGGCAGTTGGACAAAACCCCAGCGAGCTAACTGCCATTCGCCAGAGCTAACAGCCCTCAGCCCTCGAGAGAGAATCGCTGGCTCTCATAGCCTCGTCTATGTCTTAGGGAAAGCACCATCTAAATAACAAAGTACCCACGGCACAACTAGTTAATATTTCTGACAGAAGCATCAACAGAGAAGGCATTCCTGACTGAAGAATCGATGGAGAAAGCACAGAACATTCCAGAAGACACGTAACCTGGCTATAATTCGGAGAGACTAAATACTATTTTTATTTTATACAAGTGGGTCTTTTATTTATTAGAATAGCATACCATTAGAATCTTTTTTTTGGGAATAGTTAGTAGTTAGAACGGAGTTTGTTAATAGTTTAATTGATTTGTTCACTGTTAGAATTAGGTAAATGAATTGTTACTTGTTGATTTTTAAGCGAGTGTCAGGGATTTATTTTATTTAACCACTAGAAGTTGCTGAAAGGCAGGTTACACCACTTTACACACTCCTTTTACAGATTATGTGATGAGGTGCTCCTCTTTGGGTGTTTCAGTTTTAGCTCTCAGAGGGGAGTCACCCTCCGCTTTATAAAAGATTGGGCGTTCATCCAGGATTTGGCAGATATGAACAGATTTGGACAGATTTGAACAGATTTAGGGTATGAAAGGTCCCAGCAGATTTAAACAGAATTGGGGACTAGTGTCCTAGATCTTTAAATAAAACGTAAGTGAAAGTGGAAAATCTGCTTAATTTCGGTTGCTTGTTGTTGGGAAAATAGCTCTTAACATTGCTAAAGAGGGTTTTGGGCGTCAAAGATGCTTCCCAAATTTGCCAAGAAAATTTTGAAAGGCAGAAGACGGTGACAATTGGCTAAAATTGGGTTTAACTTGGGAGGATAAGAAAATTGAAATTGTGACGGAGTTAGTCAAGAATTTAAGTATATCAGAAACAGTTAAGTGCAGTGGAGTTAGAAAAAAATTAAACTGCAAATGAGACAACTGGAGTTAGGGGACAAAGAAAGGGAAAGAAGGTTCCTAGCTGAACAAAAAGAAAAGGAGGGAGAAGAAAGGGAGAGAGAGCGACTTTGACCTTCAGAAGGTGACAATTAGACAGGAAAGTCAACGTAACAGGATGGAGGTGAAGGTAGAAGGTGGGCTTAGTGAGGAGGATAGTGATGATGAGCATACCCATTGTAGCCAAATGCCTGGTAGGGATATATTTAAATATGTCCAAACCTTACCAAAATGTGATGAAAAAGACATAGAAGCCTTTTTTTATTTCCTTTGAGAAATTGGCTAAACAGATGAACTGGCCAGAGACTGTGTGGGTAATGTTAATTCAGACTAAGTTGGTAGGCAGCACTGGTGAGGTGTTTGCAGTGCTCTCAGAGGAAGTGTCAGGAATGTATAAAGAAGTAAAACAGGCTATTTTGTGTACCTACGAATTGGAACCAGAAATGTAAGAAAGGAATCAGGTCAGACTTATATCGAGTTTGAAAGTATTAAACAGAGCAACTTTGATAAAGGTGAAAGCATTAAAGGTAGCAAAGACACATGAGGATCTTAGAGATATTCTGCTGGAGGAGTTTAAAAACTCAATTCCAGAAGTGATAAGAACTCATGTTGAGGAACAGAAAGTTAAAACAGCGAGAAGAGCTGCAGAGGTGGCAGATGAATATATATTTGTGCATAAAACAAAATCTAGCTTTTGAGTGCAACTTCATTCTGTGATGGATGGAAATTGGGAAAGATGGAGATCCTTCAATGAAAAACAAGAAGTAGATCACACTGGAAACAGTTTACCACATGTGAAAAAAGAAACCCAAGAGGGTGAAAAAGAGGTGCAAGATCTCAGGTGGATTCACTGCAATAGGATGGGACACACCAAGTCACAGAGTTGGTGGATTAAGAAAGGCACTGGGGAGAAGGATGTGGTAAAAGAAGCTAAACCAGTGGGATTAGTTGAGATAGTGAAGGAAATCCCAAGGGAAGTCAAGGGGCTGCAGGGGAGTGTACAGCCTACTCACAGGCTAGATAGTAAGATAACGCCCAACCTTTTCAAAGACTTCACCTGTGTGGGTAAGAGTAACTCAGGTAGAACTGGGGAAAAAGTAAAGAAGTTAAAATATTGAGAGATAAGGTAGCTAGTCAGTCTCTAATAGTAAGAGATGAAAATATTTGTATTCCTTCTGAAATATTTCCCAAGAGAGTGGTAATATGTGGAATAAACGGAGAAAGGAGTAGTGTTCCCCTGTGTAAAATAAGGCTAGAAAGTCCAGTCAAGACTGGGGAAGTGATAGTGTGAGTGATGGAAAAATTGGCTATTCCAGGAATACAGTTTATTCTTGGAAACCATATTGCTGGATCACAGGTGGGAGTGAAGCCCATTGTAGTGGAAAAGCCAAAAGTAAACCAGGGAACTGAAGAGTTAAAAGAAAAATACCCTGGAATTTTTCCGGACTGTGTGGTAACAAGACCCCACAGTCATAAGTTAAAACAAAAAGGGAAAACAAAAGAGAAAGATGACGGAGTTGAGGTCCACTTAGCTGACAACCTGTTTGATGAGATGGTAAAGTAAAAACCTGAGACGATCAGGCAGAGGTGTTTAGTTTTGAAAGATTAATGGAGTTACAACAAAAAGATGAGACAATTAAGGATTAAATCATAAAGCCTACTCAGAAGAGGAATCAGAGTGCATTCCAGAATGCTATTACCTTAAGGATAAAATCTTAAAGTGGGAAAGGAGACCTTGGCAGGTTAGTGCAGATGAGAGATGGGCAGACGTTCACCAGATTGTGTAGTCGATAGAATACAGACAGGAAATATTGCAAGTAGTGCACCAATTACCTGCAGAAGGTCATCTAGGGTTGAGGAAGACTCAGACTAAGATACAGAAGCATTTCTACTGGCCTGAATTACATAAAGAAGTGGTTGAATTTTGCCGTACCTGTCATATGTGTCAGATGGTAGGAAAGCCACAGGCAGTAATAAAACCAGTGCCTTTGATGCAAATTCCTGCATTTGAAGAACGTTTCATTGGGGTTATCATTGATTGTGTAGGTCCCCTCCCTAAAACCAAAAGTGGGAACCAGTATTTGCTAACCATAATGGTTGTATCTACCATATTTCCAAAGGCAATTCCATTATGGAATGTTGAGGCAAAAAAGGAGGAGGAGTTGCTTGCCTTCTTTACCCGTTATGGTCTACCCAGGGAGATTCAGTCAGACCAATGGTCCAATTTTACTGCCAAGCTATTTAAGGAGTTCATGGATAGTTTAGGCATCAAACACTTTAAATCAAACGTGTACCATCCTGAATCCCAGGGAGCATTGGAAAGGTGGCACCAGACCCTAAAGACAATGTTGAGGGTTTATTGCCAGGATTACACAAATGTTTGGGATAAAGGTATCCCATTTATACCGTTTGCTGTTAGAGATGCTCCAAATGAATTGACTCAGTTTACTCCATTTGAATTGATGTTCGGACACAAAGTAAGAGATTCACAGTTGGATTATGTATCTGAGGTGAGAGAAAGATTAAACAGAGTTGGTGAATTAGCGAGACAACATTTGAAGGTGGCACAGCACCTAATGAGCCAAGAGCAGATAAGAAATCTAAAATGTCTACATTTATCCATGCAGATAAAGTTTTGGTGCTGTTACCACTGATATGAGATCCCTTCAAAGCAAGATTTAATGGTCCCTATCAGATTGGGAAGAAGTTAAGTCAGGTGAATTGTCTGGTAAAGATGACAAATAGAGAAAAAAAATTTATTGGGTATGTCATGTGAGCATGCTGAAACATTCCTATGACAGGGAAAGGGAACTGGAGAAATAGGTATTAGTTATTGCCACTCAAAATGAGTAATCAAATCCAGATGATTTGGATTTTGATGTGCCTCAGAATAAATTGAATAATGAGGAAGTCCTTAAGGAATGCGGTAGGGTAGTGAGCTATCTGACCCCAGAACAGAGAACTAAATTGAAAGACTTGTTACAGTGTTATGAGGACCTATGTATAAATAGAGTGGGGAGGACTAATGCCACAGTACATGACGTTGACATAGGGAATGCTGTTCCAAAAAACAACACCCCTATAGGCTTAATTCTCTCAAAGCAGTGGAGGTTCAGAAGGAAGCGGAAGCAATGCTGCAAGAAGACATCATAGAGACAAGTCAAAGTGAGTGGAGTTCACCGATCGTGTCAGTTCCCAAACCCGATGGTACTCAACAATTCTGCGTGGATTATTGGAAGGTCAACGCCATGTCCAAATCTGCCTCATACCCAATTCCAAGACTGGAGGATTGTGTGGAAAAAGTAGGACAAGCTACTTACATCACTTGAATTGAAACATTTGTATCAAAAGGCCATAGAATTAGCAGGCCAAGCAGCAGTTTTTACCGAGACAACAAGCTTTTGAAAATGGCCAATCAATTTGAACCAGGCACTTAGATCCCAAAAAATCTATTAAATTTAAATCTGATGGTTTTGACAACATAGGACCAATCCTATTGTAAGAAATATTGATATTTGATCAAGGGTATAAAAGAAGGGGGATGTTGGACAAAACTAGAGAACTAACTGCCATCCACCAGACCAAACAGCCCTCAGTTCTCAAAAGAATCAGTGGCTTTTAGAGAAAGTACCATTTAAATAACAAAGGTACCCACGACACAACCAGCTAATGTTTCTTACAGAAGAATCGACAGAGAAAGCACAGAACATTCCGGAAGATACGTAACCCGAGAGTCTGAATTTTATTTTTATTTTATACAGGTGGGACTTGTATTCATTGGTACAGCATACCATTAGAATCTCGCTTTATTTGAGAATAGTTAGTAATTAGATGGGGGTTTATTCAGTTTGTTAATAGTTTAGTTAATTTGTTCACTGTTAGAGTTAGATAAATAAATTGTTACTTGTTGATTTTAAAGTGAGTGTGTGGGATTTATTTTATTCAACCACTAGAAGTTGCTGAAAGGCAGGTTACACCAATTTTCACACTCCTTTTACAGACTATAGGGCGAGGTGCTCCTTTTTGGGTGTTTCGGCTTTGGCTTGCAGAGGGGAGGGTCAACCTCCGCTTTATAACGTACTTTAAACTATTCTCTCATTCATTTGAGTTTAGTCCTTTAAAAAGCTAAGCCTAGTTGCTAGCCTGTGGTACTACTCTCTCACAGATTCTACCAAACACAATCCTTCTGTGGTTACTGTAACACAGAAAGGCTGTAATGTGTAATTATGTGCATTTTGTAGGTCATTGACTTATGTCAAATTAAGAGAATTAATGCTTTTTATGAATATATTGGGTTATGAATCAGTCATGTTTCACAGCAGCCTGAACTTGTGAATTCAGAGGCTTGGAAGTAAGTTGAAAGATAGGGTATTGGTGAATGTGAATCTGTCATGGGAAAAAAAATCTTGGGGAGAACTATTATGTGACTGAAAGAGTTAATATTGAGGTGTGCCTTAAACTCCACACGTCATGGTGCCACCAAAGCAGGCTTGAATCTCAGACTAGTAAGATGTAAATTCCAGGTTCTCCTGAATTTCTGTAACAATGTTTCTCAAATCAGTGCAGCCTGTAACTAATTGCTAAAATTACTATTTGATGTTCAAAACAACAACCTCATAGACCAGTCAATGGTCTTCCTATACCCACTAAACCAAGTAGGCCCTGGAGACCTTACAAATCTATTCTATAGCATGCAATAGAAAAGAGCACGCATCCATCATGATGAGCAGTGGTACAGATTGCTCGTGTAATAACTGTTACATGGTAGATAAACTTTGGTGTTCCGATGGTTCAAATTCTCACATCCCAGTCATTAGTACAAGAGATGGTTAGCACTAGTGCACTATCTTAGTTATTTCTAGTAGCACAGTTGGGGTTCTTGTGGAACACTGGTCGTATCCCTACTTCTTAAGCACAGTCTGGGGTCTAAGAGGTGTACAATCTCTTCGCTGAACAGGTTGGTAAGAAAATATCTACCATCCAACGGTATTTTAAGTTTGACAACTCCCATTAGGCATACCCTCGAGGACCATCACACGACATACTGCAACCCACCACTACTCGCCAGTCAAGTTCTTTCTCCCACTACCAATATTTGTATTGCTAATGTCGGTGCACCAAAAAGGAAGCGTTGTTATTGCCCTTACTATGAGTTGCCTCATGCATTTCTCTAAGCGGAGTCTAGATTAATGCATAACGTGCAGACATTAGGGCAAGCTCGGAGAGTTGGTAACTCCGTGAGATTCAATGGAAACGATGGCCAAGATGCGAGAACCCGGGTCCATCTCGACTTTGTCCCAGTCCTCGGCCGCCGATAGCTCCACACCTGCGCGAAGCGGTCCGGTGACGTCAAGGCGCAGCATCCGGGACATGTCGCGCGCGTGCGTCAAGAAGGCTGCCCAACGGGCGGGCGGCCTGGTCATTTTAAACTCATCTTTGGCCGAATGAGTGGAGATAAATAACAAGTGGGACAAGAAGGCGTAGGAGAGAGAGGAGTTGCTCGGTAGGTCTATGTAGTAGATGTAAGGTGGACGTCGGGCCAAGTATCCGGTTAATTGTGTGGTTATTTGCCCACAGCTGGGATAAGTCTCAGGCTGGCTCTTCGGGGAGGAGAAGCCCCGCCCCCCGACTGCCCGACACATTGTCCCCGCCCCTTCTCGCTGTCGGCGCTGACCGCTGTGACGTCAGTCGCAACCCTCCTGAGTATTGCTCTCTCCGTCTGAGCTCAGTGACAGCACGGCCTAGCAGTATCTTGCCAACTCCACCATGGGTCAGTCTCTTTACTTTTATACTTGCCATGCATGCAGTCTTTTACTGAAAATCACTTACGGCTGCTTGTTCACTCGAGCGTTTGCCAGTTGCTGACAGCACGGATTCTGTTGTAAGTTTAACTTGCAATTTGCTTTCCTTTTGTAAAAGGTCGAATAATTTGTACTTAGACGGATTGATAGTCGGATAGTTTTGCCATTTGTTTATTTTCTTTCTTAGTTAATGAAGGATACTCTGCTGACGAATGACCTTCTAGAGGTTTATAAAAGGGGCATGTATAGGGTGAATAGCAAAGGTCTTTTTCCTAGGTTGGGTATGTCTAAAATTACGAGACATAGGTTTAAGGTGAGAGGGGAAAGATTTGAAAAGGATCTGAGGGGAAACTTTTTTTTCATGCAGAGGGTGTTGCATTTATGGAACGAGCTGCCAGAGGAAGTGGTGGAGATTGGTACAATTACAACATTGAAAAGGTATCTGGATGAGTATACGAATAGGAAGGGTTTAGTGGGATGTGGGCTAAATGCTGGCAAATGGGACTCGGTCAGGTTGGGACATCTAATCAGCATGGATGAGTTGGACTGAAAGGTCTGTTTCCGTGCTGTATGACTCTCTGCCACTCTTGAGTGCTGCTTTTATACTTTCCACAGGTTATGTTTGGCTAATCTGTATAACGGTGAATCATGTGGTGATGTGGTGTGCAGACTGATGGCTAGAAAGTCTCTTGACCATTTGATGTATCTGCTTTCATTAGTGTAAAACCAGCAATGATCTTTCAGCCTAGAATGCGCGCTCTATCGTTCAATAAGATCATGGCTGATCTGATTGTGATCTTAGCTCTACTTTCCTATCTGTGGCCCCTATAACCCATGACTTTGTTATAAATCAAAAATCTGTCTAAATATTTAGCAAAGTAACACTAAGGACCTGGTGACAGCCCCTCCCAAATTCTGGGCACCGCTACCTAGAGGACACAAGAAGCCGATGTTGCTCTCCTCCAATTGACACACCATCTTAATTTGAAACTCCCAATCCATCTGCGCTAGGGGTGTTCGGTGATGCAGGCCTTGCTTGTGATTCTAGTAGCCTGAGTGAATTTTCAAAAAATCTTCAGGCTGTCGCATACTTTTTGTATCCAGGAAATATAAATAAAGTGACAGACTTAAATAAAGTGTCTTCCTTTGAACATGTCCTATTCCAAAATCACTTTATTAATAAGTGTGGAGGTAGGATGCCACTGGTTGTAGACCAGCTACATTGTGCAAATGCCCCTTCACCATTCGGAGATCATAGCTGAACTGTGATCTAACTCCATATCCTGCTTTTGCCCTATACATTAATATCTCGAGTAAACAAAAAAAACTATTAAGCTGAGACTTAATGCTAATGATTGATCCAGGGTCTGTAGAGATGCAGATTTAATTTTCTGTATCAGTCTGTTTGCTTCTCATCAAGTTCTTTCAAGTTTGGAGTTTCACAAGCAAGACTTCTAGTTTGCATTTCAACAGTTCTTCGTTTTTCCATGTGGTATCTTTTTCAACTTGCTGATCCAATTGTTGATGCCTCAAGTAAACTACGTAGAACCGTAACATTTTCAGGTTTGTGACTTGTCATGAGATGATCTTTGTGTCATTTAAATGTTAACTGTTCTCTCTCTGCAGATGCTGCCTGACCTGCTGAATATTTCCAGCATTTTCTGTTTATGTTTCAGATTTCTGGCATTTGCAGTATTTTGCTTTGGCAACAAGTCTCCAATACTCTAACTCAAACTTCTTAATTATTTGCCAATTAATATGAACAGCTCCATCCAGATACAAGATTGGCTTCCCTACTCATGCCATACTGTGTCAAGTTCCAGAGGACATTGCTTTCTGATTAGTATTATATTGTATTTGGAATTGTCCTACAACTTAGCATCTGGAAATCTCAATTGGAAAATGGTTTGAAAAAATGATGCATTGTCTTTTCTGTTTAAAAGACCATGTAATTAAATTGCATGAGAGGGTTTAACTGTCTTTCTGGTTGTTCCTTTTTAATATATTTCTTTCTTCCTGGAATCTCTTATGCTTGTTTGTAATTAGTGGAATTGGGTGCTGTGCAGATTGTAAACATGTGCAACTACGAGACCTGGTTAAAAATTAATGTGCAATTTAAAATGGAAAGTGTTATGAAACATTAACTCAGATCATTGAAAGTGAGCACAGGACTGAAAATAGCACACCTGAATTTTCCTTTTTACCAATTTGCTGCTTTGAGTCCTTTATATCAGGTGATGAGTACAGTGTGTGTGATTCTCCAAATAGCCATTCTTGGTTGTTCTGGAAACCACTAAATCGGTGTCAGTATCACAGGTGAATTAAACTTTATAAGATCATCTTTGGTGCTGTTGCTGATGGTACTCACACTGACCTTGAAAAGGTATCAAGATTTCTTGCGTCTGCCTAAAATTAAGGATGTAAAAAAATCCACAGCTTTATGTTAATGAAGTACATGGCAGTTCTTCCCAATGTCCAAGGCAATAGCCACTCCTAAAGCAACATCCTTAATTTTGTTTTGGTTTTCTCATTGCTGTTTCTGGGAACTTTCCATACTCGAATTAGCAAATGCAAATCATATGTTATCACAGCGTTAAACTAGTTTGTGATGTCCTGAGCTCATAAAAGGCAGTATATAAATGCACATCTTTCGTTAATGTTCTGGAGATTATTAGTTGCATCTAAGCTTCAGGTTGGTTTTGAAGAAACAGTTTTTTGTTTTCAAGTTTGCTTGCAGATTTTCAAACTTTGTTTGACAAGTTGAGATAATAAAAATACTGTGTTAATTACTGGACTGAATACCATTGCCACAGACCATCTGGACAAGTGGCCAGCACATCTGTACTAATGGGAGAGTTATTGACATTTAAGCACTCCAGCTGCATTTCAAAATATGTCCAAAAAATTACTAGGTACTTTTTTTTTAATCAGTCTGTTCGGGGATGTCATTACACACCTCTGGAGCAGGCGGGACTTGAATCTGGGCCTCCCGGCCCAGGGATAGGAGCACTATTGTGCCAGAAGAGGGCCCAAAAATTACTACAAACTACCAGTGCTGAAGTTTTCTTTCATTTTCTGCTAGACAGACAGTTCATTGCTTGATTGTCAAAACTTTAAAAGCAACATTTAACTACAGAGTTGAAATGGGACAATGCAGTTCTGTTGATTTACAGCCATTGCTTAAATTCATAGAATCACAGAATCCCTTCATTGTAGAATAAGGCTATTCAGCCCATCGAGTCCATATTGACCCTCTGATGAGCATTCCACTCAGACCCATCTCCCCCCAACCCTATCCCCTTGTAACCCTGAATTTCCCATCGCTAATCCACCCTAACCTGCACCTGTTAGGAAATCCTCTGCATGACGTGTGCATTCAGTATCATCTTTGGTTGATTTTGAGAGAGAAAAGATTACATTGCAGTTGTTTCCACAATTCTTTCCTCTCAGTTGGCAGTCAATTTCAAATATCGATTATTGGTAATTAGTTAACATTTTTTCTTCTTTTTCTATAGAGTTTGGCTGTTCGACAGAAATGACAACAAACCCTCCAGCACCAGGTAAGAGATGGCTTATCTTTTTGTCAATATAAATGTCTTAAATTTTTAAAAGGTTACCGCATAAGAATGTAAAATATTGGATTAAGAGTAGACTGCTTTCTGTTGATCATGATTGTGGCTAATCCTGAGCTTCAGGTCTACTTTCTCACCTGTTCCCCATATTCTCTGAGACTAAAAATCCTTCTTTGGCTTTAAACATTTTCAATAATTGTGCATTCAGAACACTCCAAGGTAGATAGTTCCGAAGTTTCACAATCCTCTGAAATTTCTCTTTATCTCCTTCCTAAATGATCAAATTATCCTGAAACTGTAACCCTCTGTTTCACTGGCTGTGGAATCTAGAACAATGTCTCAGTGTCAAGCCTGCCAAGCCCCTTCATAATCTTGAATGTTTCAAAGAGATCACAGTTCATTTTTGTGAAATCCAGAGAACTTATTCTGCCTCTCATCATAGGTCAACCCTCTCATAGAACAAAAAAAAAGCCATTGAGTAATGCTATACCTATATAAAACACAAGAAGTTTGAATCTGGCTTACTGCTCTATTCAGTTCTGTGTTCCACATTTCCTTTCAACAAGGACATGAATGTTAGGTAGGTTCCAGGGAAGATAACTAGAATTTTTCCAGGAAAGGGGAATTGGAGATTTGTTTGTTCTTCTAACAGAGATGCTTAAGGGGCTATTTGATAGAGATGCTTTTAAAATATTGAAGGGTTTAAATAGAATAAATAAAACTCAACTGTTTTCAGGGTTGGTAGCCAAAAGAAACAGTTGAAGTGATAGCAAAGGTGGACCAAGCCAATAAGTGGGACTGACCAGATTACTTTTGAAAAGAAAATGTACAATTGTACAAGTGTAAACGTGCAATTATGCCTTTTGAAGAGGCTTCAGAAAAGATTTGTCGGGATGTTGCTAGGAATGGAAGATTTGAGTCATTTAAACTAGGCTGGGACTTTTTTTCACTGGAGCGTAGGAGATTGAGGGGTGATGTTTATTGAGGTTTATAAAATCATGAAGGCATGGATGAGGTGAATAGCAAGAGTAATTTCTCAGGTTGGGGAGTTCAAAAGAAGGGGCATATTTTTAAGGTGAGAGGAGAAAGATTTAAAAAGGTCATTAGGGTAACTTTTTTACATAGAAAGTGGTTCGTGTGTGGAACGAGCTGCTAGAGGAAGTGGTGGATGCAGATACAGTTACAACATTCAAAAGACATTCGGATAAGTACGTGAACGGGAAGGGTTTGGAGAGATATAAGCCAAACGCAGGCAAGTGGGACTAATTTGCTTTGGGAAGATGGTTAGCGTGGACTTTTTGGACAGACGGGTCTTTTTCCATGCTGTATGACTGTCTAACTGGTACATATTGAATGGCTGAATGACTTCTTCCTGTCTATACTATTCGACATTTCTTTTTGTTTCATATTATTTTAAAAGTTGCAAATCATTTCCTCAAGGTGAAGATTTTTATGTTTTCAAAAAAAAATTATTCAAAGGAAATTCTATTTTGATTTTCCTCCTCTTTTCCCTGGTTTATTTTGCCTTTGTTTTTGTGTTTCTTCTATACTTGCTTACCGTCATCCACTTCCACCTCAACATCCTACTGCAGTCACATTACTGTGCGGGGGGTGGTTTTTCGGGAAAATGGAAGTGGGTGTTGGGTCCTGTCCCATTTGGAGACGTTCCAGCATCATCTTGTCTTTTATATTGCAGTACCTGGAGGAAGCATGATTGTAAGATAAGTCTTAGAGGTTTTTTTAGGCTCATCCTAGGTCAGACAACTGAACAATAAACTCAAACCTTCTCGTTACTGTGCACTATGTAAATTTGTTTGTGGCACTGAGGCAGCAGTATTTGCCAGTCTTACTTTTTGCCATTATATGATGTGGGGGAGCAGTTCAGTGTGGTAGTGGTGTATCTTGAAACTGGTAAATAACCAATTAGGAGAAAGTTTCAGAAACATAACCATCAAAGAATAAAACGAGTTGCCTTGCTACTTATGGCAAACACTTTAGTAAACATATAAAGAATCACAAGTCAGTGGGACATTTTGGAGTTCAGAAGTTGTTATCAGTATAAGTTTTAAAGCTTTATTAGGTAATCTTGTCTAACAAATATCCAGTATGGAAATGTAGTGTAAGCTGTAGTAAAAATTATATACAGATTGCAGGTCTGGCAGGATTTTAGCACTTGGGTTCTTGCTTGGATTTAGAGTAGGTTCCTTTGTACTTTTGTTTGCCAACTCCATTTCTATCCATTGAAAATAGTAATTATATTTCAAAAGAACTTCATTGGCTAATCTTTTCTGGGTGCCTGAGAGTACGCAATGTGCTGTAAAAATATATAGTTTTTTGCTTCTTCCTTTTATTGTGCCAGAAGCTAAATGGAGATCTGTATTGCTGCGCATTGCAGAAGAATAATAGGCTTCTTGTGTGTGATGTGAGTGATGTTTATATAGTGTAGCTTATTGTGTACATAGAATTTTCAGTAAGTTGTGATGTTCTTGTCTCACACTTATGAGAAAGCTGAAGATGTATGTCAACTAATGAGATTCTCTTGTAATAAACAATTGAACAAATTGGTCTTCAGTATAGTGTTAGTATTTATATAAAGCTTTTTTTTGTTCAGTTACAGAAATTTATTAGCAAGATTGGAACAATCATTGTGTAAAAAAAGACACATTATTAGTCTTTGATAAAATAAGGTTTTTTTAACAAAGATATGAACTGTTTTGTGTTTATAGTAATACCAATATTGTTACAATTTTGAGCCTTTATCTCTGATAGCATTAAGTTTAATTTAAGCAATAAGCAAATTAAAGCGGCGACAGTTGACTGAAGCACTTCTAATTGAACAATATCAAAGTTTGCCCTCTGTTGTAGAGAGCTTTCATTGTAAATAACCACTGCACCGCAAAGGAAAGCAGGTGGCGTTGAGGCAAGGACAGCTTGGCGGTTTTCAGTGGCCACACTCTTGCCTCCCCATCCTTGGGTCCAGTTGCCCTCAGATTGGAGTAATTGAAGTTGCCTACCAAAAAAATCTGACAGGCGGGTTACCATGGTTACCCAGTCAGGAAACCAGATACATTCTGCCAGGTAATTGATGGAGTGGTGCATTGAAGACTTGAACAGGCTGTTAATTGACCATTTGAGGCCTTAATTACTGGCAAGTTGAGAAAGTCCCCAATACATCTTCTCATCAAGCACTTAATCGTTGAGGTGGCAGGAAGGGGGCCAAGTATCTCTCCAGAGCCAAATCCTCCAATTAATTTCCCCTTCACACCATCTCCAGCGAGGGGTGGGGGGTGGAATTATGTCTTGTGTTTTTTTTTTGGTGACATCAGTTAGTGGAAATATACTGTTACTGAAGCAATGCTTGTTTGGTAGTACAGAACTTGAGTGTTGCTGGAAAAACACATTTCATCAAAGCTTCCTGTTTTGTTTTGGCAAAGAGTTTTTTTTTAAGCAAAACTCTTGTTTGCTAGCATCTTTTCTAACAAACAGAGTATTCCACTATTATTAGGAAATGCTTTGTGAATATTTTTAATCAACCTATCAGGGATGCTACCACTGTGTGACCTGCCCTTGCAAGCCATTTATATGCTGTATAATTCTGTTAATTTCTGAAATATTGCCATATGGTCACATTTTTTTGTTCAAAACTGTCATTATCAACTTTTGCAACCATATGATGACAACACCTTTTAACAATTATTCCAAGATCCTATCTTCATTTCCTTATTGATGCACTAAATTGATGTGACAATAATTTGAAAACATTAATTCAGCAGGTCTGGCAGCACCTGTGAAGAAAACTCAGTGTTAACATTTCGGGTCCTGTGACCCTTCCTCAGAACTGATGGTGGCTGGGAAAACGTCAGTTTATATGCAGAATATAAATCGGTTCTGAGGAAGCTTCACCGGACCTGAAACATTAACTCTGATGT
>NC_063334.1:30510873-30537685 GCF_021869965.1 Rhincodon typus
CTTTTGACTTTTCTATATGTATTGTAAAGACCAAATCAAAGTTAAGTGATTATCAGGGATGAGTAACTGAATTCAGTAAACTAAATGGTCAGCCTTGCAGCAGTACAGTAACTATTGTATGATTTTAAAATTGGTGTTAAATTCAAGATTTGCTAATCTCCCATGACTGGAATTTCGTTTTCCAAGTCTGGCTTTTTGGCTTAGCCTTTGTCCAAGTTGCACTGTTGTTTGTTCTGTTCTAGTATCTGCCATTCACCTCCCCACTCCATCCAAATCTTGGCTCTTCTGAAGTGACATTTAATCTAACATAGTCTAGTTCAATGTTATGCAGGCCTATATAATGCAAGCCTTTTGTGCTGATTTAGTAATCTGTCTATCCTGTGATTTGATGTTCAGTACTGTCTGGGAATAAGAAGCATTGTGTAACTTAAACTGTAGGATACTATGCATAGTAAAGCAGATGATTTATTTTATCTGAAAGACGCCAACCAGTGTTGAAAAGTGCCAGGACCGTGTGGAATGCTTCAATGCTGATCTGAAGGCAGACTGGGATCGGTGGCAAAGCAACAAAAGACAGGACTTTCGACAGCTGTTGATGGGAATGGCAGACAAGAACATCCAGTATTATGAGAAGGTATAACTTTACTGCATTGATTAGTTGATGCATTCTGTTAACCCACAACACTCTGAATCTACCCTATGACTCTTCTCCTCCTTTCTTTTGCACTCTATACTGGATTATTCGGGCACAGAATATTTCATAACATTGTAGAGCTTTGATTAGTTGACCCAACCCTCCTTCTGGGTATCTTCATGCTTTCCTGTTACCTGTGTGTTGAAAGGGTACCCTTAATGACACTCCAGCAGTAACTACTGGTTCTTTCAGTAATTCTTCAGGCAGCCTTCAGATTAGAACTCGGCTGTTTTTTTTTGATGTTGGGTGATGCACCTTTTTTTTGAGTTGTGGAAATCTAGAACTCTTCCTTTTGGAAAAATTCCTGACTCTGTGCCTAGATGGTGGACTGACTTTGGGGAGATGGGAGGAGTTACTGCAGAAC
This sequence comes from Rhincodon typus, assembly GCF_021869965.1. NCBI lineage: Eukaryota > Metazoa > Chordata > Chondrichthyes > Orectolobiformes > Rhincodontidae > Rhincodon > Rhincodon typus. The sequence goes on from NC_063334.1 coordinate 30,511,932, forward strand.
CCTGCCTGTTACCTGCTCATAGCCCCAGTTTTAAAGCTGTCCTGTTCCACAATGGTTAATGGTATTGCCTAGGCTGTTAGTGGGCGACTCCATAATGTTGAATGTCAAGGGGAATTCTATCTTGTTGGAGGTAGCCATTGCCTAGCATAATTTGCCTGGATATTGTGCAGGTCTTGCTTTGTATGAATGTGGATTACTTCACGGAGGAGTTGCCATTAGTTTTGAACATTGTATAATCATCAGAACATCCCCAACTCTGATCGTACAACTAAGGGGAGGTCATTGATAGAACATCTTCGGATGTTTGGGCCTGAGAAACTCCCGCAGTGATGTCTTGGGGCTGAGATAATTGTTCAGAAATTCATCTGTCATTTTGTGCTCAGCATGACTTAAAGTTGTGGGGGTACTACATCCCAGCAACCCCTATGCTACCCAATTTTCTTTGACTTCAGTCTTTTCTAGGTCTCCTTTTGATGCCATTCTCTGTCACCTGCTGTGTTAATGTTAAAGTGGCACTCTCCTCGTTACCTCATTTTGTCCATGTTCGGATCATGTTTGTAATGAGTTCAGGAGTTGAGCAGTCCTAGCAGAGTTGGGAATCCTGTGTGCTTCAATCACTGCTTAAAGACTGAAAAGTATCTTGTTCTGAAAATTATTGCTGCAGTAGGGGATGGGGAAACTACAGGGAAATGGAGATAAGAATATCCGATTAGCCGTGATCCTACTGAGTGGCAGAGCAGATTCAAGGCCAAATGACTTGCACCTGTTTCCATTTCTCATGTCTTGTAGGACATGGAATTTAATTAATGCATTGGTTTGGTTTGATGTGCAGTTTAAAATGCTTCCTTCTGTAGGAGTCTCCCATTTTGTCTTATTTCTGCATAGTAAACTTGGATAACTAAAGTAGCTCTCTTGCTTCAGGCCAGATTTTGTGACCGGCTTGTCAAACAGCTTTAAAAATATGTTCGCGTCATGGAGTGTAAAGCATTTTGATTTGATTTTGGAATAGTAGAACTTCAATTGAAGTTCTACATCTTCCTAAGATTGTTTCCACAGTTGTACAGTTTGCTATGAATATCAAGACCCTTTTCAGATCTTGGATAGTTCATAACATAACTAGTTGTGTCCTTTGCTTCAGTGATTTATTTCACAGAACATTCCCTTGCATGAAATGGTTCACCATTGGCAACTGTTGTTGATCTGTCTAGTTCCCAAGCTCTGGGTTTCCCTCCTTAATCTCCTGTAACTCCTTTTTTTGAAGACATTAGTTGAAACCTACCACTTTGAACCAAGCTTTTAGTCATCTGTCCTAACAACTCCTTCAGTCTTTGTTTCACAAAAACAAAGTTATCAATCTTGGGCAGTTTTCTGCATTTAAAGGTGCTATACAAACGTAATTTCTTTGGAAAAGCCGTCCAACCTCGCTGTGTCATACAGGACCAATTTTATGGAATTGGCCAAAACACATTTCCACAACTTTGTGTCAAATTTAAGAATGGAATGCATTGTTTGACGGGAAGTGGATTCAATAGTCACTTTAAAAAAATTAAAAATGGATATAGTCCTGAAATGAACAATTACAAGTCTATTGGATAGGAACTGGGGAGTGGGATTAATTGGACACCTGTTTGTTTTTTTTAAAAAAAAAGGCAAAAGGAGGATGCCCCAATGGCAACCTTCCCTATATAATTTTGAGCTACTTGAGAAATTTCTTTCTTGAATATTTATGTTTGGAGTTTGTTATGGATTTATTGTTACCATTATTGCTAAGATTTTAAATGTTTATCTTTTTGATTTGCAGTGCCTTGCAGCATGGGAGTCGGTTATTCCTCTCCTACAAGAGAAGCCAGAAGTTACAAGTGAAGGCCACTCATAGCTTCTGCTTTCATGTTGCCCACTGGCTGTTTTCCCAGTTCACAGTACTGGAATATTGCACTTTGGGGGAGTTGGGAGGAAACAACGTCAAATAGACAGTTTCACGTCAATAGCACGTTGTACAAGGACTGTCTGCAGAAGGTGTGCTCTGTTCAGTGAAGGATTTGTTTGTTTCATCTGCATGTTGTCTAATAGCTCACTTTCAGCAGTCTGAGTACTGGCCACTTAATGCTGAACATTATAATGGCAATCTTTTGCCTGATTGACATGGTTGGTTGTGTTCCTTCCATGTATTGTAGTTTTTTTAAAACTTGTTACACTTAAACAGTCTTGGACACTTCTTGAAATACTTTTGATTCCTTGAAGCATCCTATTTAACCAGTTGAGTGCACTTGGATGTGGAGGGGTTTTTCAATTGAAGGGTTTGGTGAGATTGGAACAAGCCTGTAATGGAGGAAAGCTTGAAGCATTGATTTAGTGATTGAAGATACTAATGCCTCAGACACAAGGGAAGAAAATGAAGTACACTTGAGATGTAAATTCGTTTCTATTTAATTGTCTTTATAGTAGTCACACTCAATGTTTTCAAGTCTTTGTTCCCTTGTGCATGTTAGACACTATGATAGCAGAGTGGTAAATAATCCAGTGAGTCCATTGTAGCACAGTATTGGTGAAACCTTTTCTGACCAGCATTAATTGAATATTGACTGCATTCCTTAAAAAACACAAGTGAATCAATTTAGAGTACTGTATCCTCCACCCATAATGACACCATTGTCTAATTTGTGTATTTTCCTATTCCTGAATTTTGCCAAGTTTTTATTTTCACTTTTTGTAAAATTTGACACCCTTAATGTGCTTTATGTAATGTGTTTAGTCTGTAAAAATGAAGTCAGTTTATAAAATCATGTCCTTTTGATAAATGCTTTCAGGGCAAGGCAAGAAGAAATCCTATCACTTGCTTGTCCTTTTCTTGTTGAGACCTGTTTGTATGTGAATTAAGTGAGTATTCCAGATATTTAAAGATAAGATATTATTAGCTATCAGATCACCCAGGGAACAAACAGTTACTGAATTGAGTGTATACAAAGTGCCTTTGTTGCATGCAACCTTTTGTATAAGCTAACATTTTTGTGTTTATTTTGGGCTAAATTTTGAGCAACCTTAGCTGCTTTGTTTCCGTGACTGCAGTACACTAAACTCCTGAATAGGAAAAGTTGCCAATTTGCATGGTTATATTGCTGCTTTTGTGCCTGCTGTAAGTGTTTGTTTGTTTATTTTTTCCCATTTAAGCCTTTTTGAGTATAATACCTCTTTTAAATGAACAAGAATATCATTAAACAATTTTAAAAAGGAAATCCTTTATTTTGCTCTTGAAGACATCAAGCAGAATTAAGACTAATGGTAGAGTTGAGGAGGGGGTGGTGAACACATTTAATCTTGCCCTGATGTAGTTGTGCATTGATATCTTAGTCAGAAGACTAAGTAGGCATCTGATAATTCTCTAGCTTGGTTAGTTGCATTCCGCAGTAGAAATGTCAAAAACATAATCTGCAAAATTAAAGCTAGCAAAAAAGATAATTTAAATTATTCTTTTTGCCCAGGCAATTTCTAAAATGGGTAAAGTTGAGTTGTGTGCTTTTCTTTGAACAGTTCAATGCATTAAAATGAATGCCAAAGTATTTGGGGGCCATTCCACCAGTTCCTGCTGCTTTTTTTGAGGTGTTAATATCATGATCGGATTTGTCTTCAATTTACTGGTCTGATTTTAAATTGAAATTATTTCCTCAAATTGGTGTGTTTTATCCAATTCCATGCATAAGGTCTCCTGTCCAAACCCCTCTGCCTACCTGACCACCACCACCAACCTTGTAGAGTTGGCTGGGGAAGATAATGCACTTTAAAAGCATCAAATAATATTCATGATTGGGGGAAGGAATTTTTATTCAGATGAGTGTCTGTCTGAATGTCTTCACGGTGACTGTTTTGGTGGCAGATTTGTAAATCATGTACTAATCTAGTAAGTGTTTTAACTTTCTTCTGAACCTGAAAATGGATTACTTTGTATTACATGGTGTAATTTTACTTCATGCCAAAACTTTAATACATACATACACTCAAAAGTTATTAATTTTCTGAAGATGCCCAGGTAGGCAATGTGATCAAGTAAAAAAAACATTTCAGTAAGTTAGTGTGGAGCAAATAAAACACTGGAAGCCATTTGAAAATGGCATAAGCAGTATGGACAAGTAGCATTTGCACATGGTGCTCTGAAATATTCCTTCTCGGTGGGTTTTGTCTGCTGCTGACTTCTGGAATGTGCTAAGGTTGTAACTAAAACTGTAATGCCCTAAATTACTACTGGGGTTGGGTTGCCAAGGTACATTTGTCTGTCAAAGAACAAATTCCAGTGCAGTGTTCAATACTGGCAGGCTTGCATTGTGTACAGCCCACTAACCAGTGACTAAAACTTTAACTTGTTGGCACAAATCGTGAGGAAAAGTTCTTGTTTCAAGGTATTAAAATGTATCTATGCATTCAGAGACCTCCTGTATTCTGGATTATTACAGTTTTTTTTAAACGTGGCATTCAATATTTTAACAGCATCTGTATTGAAACTTCTAATTGATCTTGGGTTAATTGAAGTGATTGCAATCCTCTCTTTTGAGGACAGGTGATTTGTTTACTGTGAATCAGAGCATGAAGTTTTGAAACAAATCATGAAGGAGTCAACTTAGTAAAATCAATATGGATTATGGAATATTGTACCCTTTCCCTAACACCAGTTTTTGGTGCTGTGCTAATGCCAACAGTTCTTGCAATCCATATTGTACCTGTGGATTTTTTTGAACACCATTGAATAAACTTGGGTATACTGTTTGCATTCAAAACTTGTACTGTTGTTATTGTTGCATAGAGCAGAATCAGAAGGGAATTGAACTCTTTAGATGCACAGGCATTAATTCAATCCACCTTGTGGATTGTTACTTGATTTTTAAAGTGGGCTGAAGTTGAGGCATCTGATTTCATGAATGATAAAGCAGCCAGCAAATCGACCCCTGTGAGTGAATGAATGAGGGTCAATTGGTGAATACCAATGGAAGCATCCACAATCAGTTATTTCCACCATTACATAGAGGACCTATAAAATATTTATTTAGGTTTATTTTTGGGGTGCAAATCTTGGTATAGGTGTTGAACGTTTGCATTGCACAAATTTAAGCTGTTGCAAAACAATTTGGTGAAAGGAATATCCCTGTCTGTGGAATTAGGATATCCCTCCTCTTGGTTAGAGGGATATCCTACACTTAGCTTCTTTTATCATTCATTTTTGATTATGGGTGTTGCTATTACCAATTCCCCTAAGTTGAGTGGGCAGTTTAGTCAACCACAATACTGTATCTAAAATCACATGTAGGGCACACCAGGTAAATGTCCTTCACTAAAGGGCATTAGTAAACCAGATGGATTCTTGCAAGAATTGATAGTTTCTTGGTTTCTGGACTCAATTTCTTATTTTACTTGAAATTAAATTTTACCAGCTGCTGTACTGGTATTTGAGTGATTGCCCTTAGGGTTGCTTGGGCCTTAAAGTTAATAACCCAGTAACAACATTACTGTCACACTTTCATGCTCCCCAGACAGTGTGCTACTCCAGTCTTTCCACTCATTTATCTCTATCTAATGGACCATTAGATAGTGGCTGGTTTGTACTTTTTTGCATGGGAGAAAAATGACTTAAAATTCATCTGAGAAGAATCTTAACTATAATTGGTCAGTGTTGGGGACATGTTACTGAGAAATTTGATTATTCAGAAACTAACAAAAAGGAATTGTTGCTAATGCTTTTCATTTTGCATACATTGGTCATAATGCATTCATTAGGTCAAACAACAGAATAGCAAAAGTCAAACTGGGACCAATACTTGTTACATGATGCTCAAGTTGTCAGCCAGCACTGGCTAAGTTGGTATGTACGTTCTAAATTTGAGCAAATTTAGATACCCCTTCAATATGTGCTGGGCAAGTACAAATCATACTTAAGTGGTCAGCTTGCAAAATTCAAAACTAAATGTCTGGTTTTGTGATTAAGATTTAACAGCACTTTGTTCAACAATCTTGTGTGTAATAGCTACACGATTCAATTGAACTCAACATGGTTCAATTTATACTTGCTGGAAGCAACATATACACAGGCATCTGTTGTCAGTAAACAAATCCAATACATCCCAGTTTTTTTTTTTCCCTTTGAATTACTTGTGGGCTTGGAGTTTCCCATTGCTTTCTCTATTGGCAGTGTGTCCTATGTGCAATGTTACAACTGATGTTTCCTTCTCATTTTGATTTATAACAATTTTTTTTTAAATCGAAAGACTGGATTGGAAAGTCCATGGATTTAACACTGCATTGATTGTAGAGAACTAACCAGAGGTTTCCAATTGAGTTTATAAAGAAGCAAGACATTAAGCTTTTATTGTTCTGAAATCAATTTGGCTAAAAAAATTGACAGGTTAATTAAGCTCATGGAAACAACGTATGCCCTCAATCCCCCCACACTTACCACTCTTAAAAGTAGGTAGGTCCGACCAAATACTAAGTCGGAGGAAAAAGAGCTCCGTTTGCGGCTGGTAGTTTGTTCCAGCTGCAGGATTTGTACATGTGTCAACTGAATGTGGCCAAAATGTTCCAGTTTTTTTTTTTCTTCCGGCAGCATTACTATGGAAATCATAAGTGTTTTTTTTTTCCCCTGTGGAATTCTCCCTGATTTTGGTGACTTTTAAACACTTGAAGCTTGTCAAACAGCCGTAGCTTCTCTCTTAGAATGGCGAGAGACTGAGTAGCTTTGCCTCATGACTATACTTAATTTCTGCCAGTCCAAATATTGCAATAAAGCTATTGCACTCAGTCCAATAAATTTTTAGAAGTATAAAAATCCATTCACAATAGATGTGAAGCTGGAAAAGCACAGCATATCAGATAGCATCCGAGGAGCAGGAAAGCCAATGTTTTGGGCTGAACCCCTTTTGTTGGGACAGGGAAGGGGAGCCTAGAAGTACATGGAGGGGGGCTAGTGATAGGTGGATGCAGCTAGGGGGTACTGTGATTGGTTAGCGGGAAGGGTAGAGCAGATGGGTAAATAGGAAGCTGGACAAGTCAGGTTGACGAGGGCTGCACGTTGCATAAGGCTGGTGTTGGAGGGATTTTGAAGTTGAAGTCAATATTTAGGCTGTTGGGCTGTAAGCTGTCACAGCAAAATATATCGGGTGTTTCTTCAGTTTACATTTGGCCTCATTCTGACATTGGAGGCCAAGGATGGGCATGTTGCTGGTGGAGTCGGTGTGGGGGGAGGAGGAATTAAAATGGATGGTAACTGGAAAGTTGAGTTAGTTGAGTGGTATGTGCAGAGCAGGTTGCATGAAGTGCAGGTGATTCTCTGGATCTGGAAGGACTTTGGGGCCTTGGACAGAAGTGAGGGGCAGGTGTCGCATCTGTTGTGGTTGCAGGGAAAGGTACCAGATGTGGTGGAGAAGTTGGTGTGGAATGTAGAGCTGACAAGGGAGTTGCAAAATGAAAGGTCCCCAGCAGAAAGTGGACAAGGATGGGGAGGGAAATATCTTTTTGGTGTGGCCTGATTTGTATTTCCTCTACCTACAATGTATGTTCTAAAAGGTGGTTTTGATTAACTCCCTTCTGCACAGTTTATCCTAATTATGGTTTCATGTCTTTACACAGCCCTTTTGGTGGTTATATTTTCATGTCCTGCTTCTAACTGATGAATTTTGGCTGCATGACTTAATGCTGCTTTTAATATTATAGGAAGTAGTCTTCTGCATTTTTCAGATTTATTGTCTGTTGAAGTCAGCATAGATCCAGTCTCCAAGAAATACATTGAGACTGCCATTTTGCATCACCATTGCAAATTAGCATCCCTTCATTTTCCAGAGATGTCTTTTCTCAAGTTGTCACTGCTTTCATTATAAGTTTTTGAAATCCAGATTTGATATTGCACATCTTCAGGACCGTGTCTTTTTTTTTTTTTTGCCACAGTATAATTTTGGGCATTTGGAAATTTTAAGAGCTCTTGCATTTGTCCTGTTTTGAGTGCAAACTTTCAACTACATTTAGTACATGTAAATGCATCATTAGTGTAAGCTCAGCTGATTTAAAATGTTTTCTGTATATTTCTTATTGCAGTCTAGATTATTTTGTGCATGGTGTTGGTGTCATCCAACAGCTGAATAGCACCCAATGCTGGGCATGATGTTAGAGGATTGCAGACAAACTGGTTGAGCATGATCCTGCATACTGTGAATGATGAATGTGGTGTGTGTTTCACCAGTCACTGGACCATAGACTACATGGTATTGCAAGTGCTGAAATTGGCACTGTATCACATGTTCCAGTATATAGGCCATAATCCTAATTGGCAGATTGCATCAAACAGATGTTCTGTTGACCATTTGCACTGGGAAGTGTGCTGGTTATGCTCAACCAGCCTATGCTTTCATTCTGCAACTCTTGTCAGCTCTACATTCCACACCAATTTCTCCACCACACCTGGTACCTTTCCCTGTAACCACAAGTGCAACTGTCTGCACTGGCAGTACTGTCTGACACTAGATGTGGTTTTATTAGATAATGTGTAATAATTGAGTGGAATTAAACCAGAAACTAATCTAAGGTTGTCATCAGCTGGGTTCACATTTATTCATGCTAGAGGCAACAAATATTATACAGTAAATTGTGCACTGCACTTTAATTGGTAATTTCCATACACTTGTCCCGCTCAAGGTCGCATTCCCACGATGATACCCTGATCAATCGGTCCACTGACCTGCTCTGAAAATGAGGATTGACAGTTCACTACCTTCTGCTTATCTATGCTAGTATTTCTTGGGCACTCTAACTGGCAGACTGTCAAACAGCATGTTCTGGTACACTGGCCATACATCCTCACAACTGACCCAACAACTCAACATTTTTCTACTCTATATATAGAGTGGGTTTTGTTTTTTCAGGGCTGGTTTCTTATGTGCTTGCCCTGCTGAGTGCAAAGTAAAACTTCAAGTCTTTATAGCAAGACTTGGATATAGAAACAAAATGAAAGTAATCGTGTTTACTTTTATTAGATTGTATTGTGGATGAGAAGGACATTTTTGGCCATTCAAACATCTCCAGATTCACCTGCAGTATTCACCTGCAATATCCACCTGTTATCCCAGATTGAGCTGTGGACGTACTTCAACTTAATCCCGCACATCTCTCATTTATTCCTGCATCTGAAATAGCATGGTTGTGGTAATCTGATTTGTGTTCGAAGGTCTTCAAATGAAATTTGATACTGTAAGTGTGCATTTGATGTAGAAAATAACTTTGTACAATTTTAGATGTTGAAAAAATTCCTGCAATCTGTAAAATTTGTGCACCCCACCCAATCAAATCAGCCCAAGGCTTTGAAGTAACCATATCCAGAATACTATTACATCTGTCATTGATGGAGCCATGGGTTTACTGAAGGAGTTAAACTGAGACCCCTTCCTGTGAATGACTGAACTTGTTTCAATGTTTTGAGCAACTAATTCTAGGTTTGTCAGCCTATGATTTGACCCATAATATCTGCTCTTATTCCACTTCCAGACTCCAGCAAAATGTTGTTGAACCTGCAAATGCTGGATATGTACCTCCTTTTTTTGTTTGTTCTATGGGTAGTTGAAGGGCAGAGCATACAGCAAGATTGTTTCATGTAGTTTTTGTAATTAAAATGTTTGGAAAGTAATTTGTGGTGTTGCATTATTTAATGATTTGTGAAAGGGTCATTGTTCACTTCAGGGATTTGTAAGAAATCTTGGAAAGTTATTTACAATTATAATTCCTAATCTCCAGTTCCAACACATTTTAGTAATGGTGCTAATTGAGCTTTTATTTTCCAGTGTTTAATAGACTTTAAAATGATTTGAATCCTGTAACAGCTCAACACTAGAATAATCAACTCACTGTAAGGCACACTCATTCTTTTGAAGTGTTAGTTGCGAGTTGCTGCCTTTGTATGGACTTGCTACCTTTTGTTGGAAAGGGTTGCAGATTTTTAAAATGGTTGGATTTTGTTTTGCATCTGTACTAGATCATTCCATCTTGGTGTATGACCACTGCCCAGTTGTAGTGAAGGCTTTTCTCCTGCAATGATGAGCTTTGAACCCAAGTAAAGTGTTTTAAAGAATATTTGCCAGTATTTGCAGTTTTGACCCTCGATCCACATGGTTAGCTGAGATTGTGTAAATATGTACTGTAAAGATGTTCACAATATTGTGTGCAGTTTTTGATATTGCATTTATCTTTGATTTTTTTTAAATATTTGGACCAATAAAACTTATATTCAAGTTCAACCTGTTATCGTTTTCTGAGTAGCAAGTGCCAACTACAAACTTTGGAGCCACTGACTTTGAAATATCAATGACAGAAAATGTTTTGTTTCCACATTCTGTCTCATTCTCCTCCACACCCATCCTGATTTGATCTTTAACTTCAGCTCTCTTCTTTTAAATGCATCTGAAATAATCTGGTTGAACATGATAATCTGGTTTATCAACATGTGCCAAATTTCTTTTGAAGACCCCTGAAGTGGAAAATATCCTCCTTTTTTACAATTTTAAACGCTTGAAAAATATTGGTATTCCTGAAACTTTTTTTTTAAAAAAGTGTGTTATGGTAGTATTTGTGCATGTACTCAATCATTAGGCCAAGCCTTAGAGTTAACCATAACCACAATACAATGTGTCCTACCTTGATTGTGTGGTGGGTTTACTGGAGGAATTAAGTTGAGATACTTCCAAAAGAGGACTAAACTTATGCCACTATCAAAATGGAAGGAAAAAATAAAATGTGCATTTATGTTTAGTTCAAACTTGAACACCCAACATCCAGTTATGATTGAATAGCAAAATAGGTTGATGGGCAATTAACCAAGTATGCTTGTTATTGGTAATATTAACATGTTGCCTATCCTTCATTTCAGAAGGTGACAATCTTTTGGAATAAACTGGTTTGCTGAGACCATTTCAGAGGAAAGTTCTGATTCAACCACACTGTGGTCTAGAATTGCATGTCAGCCAGACTAGCTAAAGATAGCACATTTCCTTCTGTTGGGATTTGAACAGGTCATTAATCCTGTAACACAATCCCTTGTGCTACCAATACCTCTTAAGTATTTGTTTCCATGTTTCTTTTTATTTTGAGAATAAAATATTAGCCAAATTGATACATTGACAAATAATTTAAAAGCATCCACTTGATTTATAGGTGGTTTATAAAACCATATACAGGCAATTGTCTGAATTGGCTGTTATTTCTGCCTTGTTCATTTGAATTGTAGATTAGGACAAGTGCCTTGTTAATGCAACAAATTCAAAAGGGATGCTGACTTGCAGGTTTTCTTACAGCATAAACTGCTGTTCTTTAATAAAAACAAACTACAATGGGAACTTAATGTGAAATAGCTTTCAATGGGGGCTTAATGTGTAAACAATCAGATTCCATTGTGGAAGATAGGATGGGGTTAAGGGTTTAAAAAATGTGAAGAGGGTTGTTCCTTTTACGTAATTTTCAGGAGCACATTTCTGTAAAAGATTGAGCTGTTTGTCAGTCTGTTATAGTGTTATTGTGTAGCATTGCCATTACTTGTATCTTGCTTTTAAAAACTAGGCCAAGGCAGTTAAAGATTGGAATTTTGGATGATTATAGTGGGTGACTGGCAGGGAGAGTGTAGAAGTGCTGAAGGCGTGGCTGACTTCGGTGTGTAACGAGATTTGGCATACATTTGCAGCAAGGGTGAAATGATGAGATAAAACTGGACCTCACCTGGCAAGAATCTGAAGCAATTTTTGTAAAAATCCATTCATAGGATGGGAGTGTCACTGGTTGACCTGCATTTATTGCCCAACCCCGACTGTCCTTCGGTGGTGAGCCAATTTCTGAACTGCTGCCTTCCTTGCTGTATGGGTACACAATGTTAGGAATGGAGTTCCAGGATTTTTCCTCCCAGTGACAAGGGAGGAGGACAACAGTGAGTGGTCCATACAGTTCTATTCCTTGGGCTTTGTAGCAATTTGAGTTAACATAACTAATGAGCAGTGTTAGGCCCTTGAACCTGCTCTGCTATTTAATAAGATCATGCCTATTCTGATTACTCCACATTTCTGCCTAGCTCTGATCACCTTTCACCCACTGTGTTATTAAGCATCTATCTAGCTCTTTTTTAAAAATATTCAAAGCCTCTACATCCACCACATTTTAAAGAGTTCCAAGGCTCTGGGGGAAAAAATAATAATTTGTCTTCAAAATTTGACCCTTGATTTGATAAAACTGACTTTCTAGCTGTTTGAGTCATCGACATTGTGGGTCTGAAGTTACATAAGGACAGCAGATTTCTTTCCCCAACTAGATGTGTGACTTATAATAATCAGTGGTTTCATGGTTGTCATTAGATTGTAACTCTAGATTTATAAACTGAATTCAATTTTTCTATCTGTTGTGATAGAATTTAGCACTTGTTCACAGATCTTTAGCTTGAGCCTCTATTACTGGTCCTGTCATTATCACTACCTTCCTACAAAGGAATTTTGTCTTTCTTAATTATTTAGATGGGATGCCATGACAATGTACTGTCATTTGCTGTCAGTCTAGACTTGTTCCTTAGCGACAATGTATTACATTGGGGGTAGATCTTCTAGGGGGAAAGGAAGGGGCAGTTGATTCTGGAAGGGAGGTAGCAATGGAGCAGTGTAAGCTGTATTGGTACAAATTGGAGTAGATCCATTACAGGCTATCCCACTCAGGATGAAAATGGTATTATGCAGTCATGTTAAATGCAACGGGAGAGTGAAAGATTTTGCAGTCAGTGAGGAAATGATGCTGGTTAATCCTTTTGGAATTTATATCTTCAATCAAACAATGAAAGACCTTTTTTGGATATTTTAATTCTTTATAAAATCATACAGTGCCAAAAAGTAAAATCTTGAAAAACAAAGCATAATCTTCACATTTGTAAAATTAAAAACTTTTCCAGAGACTGGTAACAATTTTGTTTTTTCACTGTTTCAAACTTCATTTAACATTTAAATACACCAGGGTTGACATGAAGTGGGGACCCAGTCAGTATGTAATGCAACTTTAACCCTTACATTGTGTTTTAAAGCTAACTCGTTTCATGTTTCTGATGTAGTGAAACATATAGTGGTCTAGAATGCGTTGGACACAAGGATCTGCATATGTGCATACCCTCTGGAGTTTCTGATTTTGTCCATAGTAGTAAGTGCTGAGAGACGCCTTGTTACTCAATACAACATCCTGGCCAAAGTATTCTACCACATGTAGACCTGAAGTGTAAATGTGCAGGATGGTCTTGGTACTGTGGATAACATGGAATGCAAACTGAAAACTGTCAGATTTTGCGATTTTGTTATGGATCAGACTTAAACCCCCTCAAAATATATTAAGATAGCTTAGCTTAGACCCTAACTTTATTGTATGTTAAACATCAGTGTAACACGTTGCATTCCAGTTGCAATTTGATTGGTGAAACTACTTTAAACGAAACACCATTTTTACGTAAGTTAAAATCTAGACAAAATAAAACCGGCTTAACTAACTCTCGTTAAATGCTTAAAAGAATAACTACTACAAATGAACTGTTCCAATATAGTTACATCCCATAAACACCCTTGGCAAAAGTAGATTTTGTGACTGTATTGACTTTGCGATTGTATGGACTATCATCAAGTACCATCTGCTTTTGGCACCACTTACTTATGGGTGAGCTCCATTCACTTCACTGCAACTCACTTTGATTATATTGTCTTTTGAGTACGTGTTCAATCTCCCTTTTTAAACCTGTGCCAACTTCAGAGGGTTAAGTCTATAAGGATGTTGCTTAATTGGAACAACAACTCCTACATCTACATGCATAATTAGATTTGTACTTCCCAGCTTTATACGTGTGATTGTAATAATGCTTTCTGGTCACTTAGATTTTCCTCTGGAAGGTAACTCAATTTATCCCGACTTGGGAGCTTCCTCATCGTCCAAGTTGATTTGAAGAATGCCCAATTCAGAATATCTGGTCTTAGTTTTTCACTCTGTTATAACCAGCAATATATTCTCCTTTTTTTGCTTTCCTTCCCTATAAAAAATACCTTTTCAGCATATTCACATGATAGTCAGGTTATCCACCGATCTGGCATTCTTGTCAAATAATTCACCTCCCTCCATTTCCTTTCAATTTGATAAGGCCTACTAAACCTTGCTTTTAAATGGTTCACCTACCACTGGGAATAACACAACACTTTATCTCCACTAGCATAGTGTGCATTTTTGACTACTTGTCTGCTTTCCTAATTTCAAATGTTGTCCAGCAAACTCACCCCTCCATTTACCTTTCCCTAAAATTTGACACTGTCCAAATGTGTGGTCTCTGACTCACCAATTTATCCTTAATTTCAGTGGTCCTCTTACCTCCTGCCCAAAAACTAATTCAAATGGACTGAATTTAGTTGTTGTTTTTGCAATTGGGATGCACCTAGTGAAAATGGAATTCCCTCATCCTAACCCTTTGACTAGTCTTGACTATAAGCCTTCAACGTGATTCTTAAAGTTTTTGATGCTACCATTCTAATGCTCCCTGTGTTTCTGGATGGTATGCAGTGGATTTGAGTTGTTTTATTCCTAAGCTATCCATAACTTGCCTGAATAACTTTTGCGTAATATTTGACCCTTGATCTGCTTGTATTTCTGTGCATAGTCCATATCTTGTAAAATATTGGAGTAACTCTTCTAGAATCCTTTTAGCTGGGATACACCCAGATTCTTCTGTGTATGCTTTTTGATATAACTTGTAATCTTTGTAATTCAGTTAATTTCTCTGAACTAAAAACATCCATTCTGTCTTCCACATGTTCTTGTTTGTGTTTTCTCAACCATTTGATTAAACAGTCTCAACTCCTCCTCCCCCCCCCCCCCCCCCCACACCCAACTTTGTCTGCCAATTTCAAAAGCTTTGTTTTGCTTTGCCTTGCCTTGCCTTGCTCACTTGCTGTAAAACTCCCAAAATGATGACTTCCACTCTCAGGAAACTTAGTTGCTGAAAGAGCCACTCTGACACAAGGTACACACTGAACCAACCAACTGCACTACCAGAAATTTTTAAGAAAATTCTCACCCAACACTCACCACTCACTGCCTTTTCAATCTAATTATCCTAAACCCAACCTGGAGATAGAAATTTTGATCACAGATAAGCCTCCAATTTGTCATGGACCAGACCAGACCAAACCCCTTCAAAATATTATTGTTTTTTTTTTTTATTTTAAAGGTAAGTAAAGTGTTGCCTTCCATATGCAATTCCATTGGGCAAGCAACTCAACTTTAAACAAAGCACACTTTTTTATATTGGCACTATAGTTTAAAATACAAACAGACAAAAATTTTAAAAAATGGCTTAACAAAATATGTACATTAACCACTACTATTTATCTGTTCCAATATGATTATATCCCATAAACACTCCTGACAAAGGCAAATTCAGTTAGAGATTGTCTCGCAGACAATTCTAGCACCCAGAAGAGGACCCTAGCTTTTAGCTGTAACAGAAGAATAAGAGCTTCCATATCCAGTTTCAATATTCCACCAAATGAGAAAGCTAAAACTAAAAATGCTGGTTCTTTGGGAGCTTGGTCTACCCATTCACGCTGCTTCTATTGTTCTAACTTAAATAAACCCGAGGCCTCATAAGCTGCTTACTTTATTCGCTTTGAGTAGACCACTTGATACCTCTGTCTCAAACTTTCTTCACAAAAAAAAATACACTTCTGAAAGCTATAGTATCATCACAGATTACACCCTCTCAGCTTTTGGAGGTGATATTCTTTCAGGCATTTTGAAGTAGGCGTATGGAACATTGGAGTAATATCTTAAAGGGAGCAGATGAACCAGACCTTGTTTATGACCCTGATCTTATCCTGTGCAATATGATGGCAAGAGTTTTCTGGTGGCAAGGAAACCTTGATTATATTCTGGTACAATAATTGCACTATGTACGTGCTTCTTTCGTCAAATCTCATGTTTCACACCAGTGTTACAGAACATTGTGCAATCTGCGTTCCACAAAGCTGCAAATGAAGTAGCATATATTACAAGTCTATAGATCACAATAGGAGCAAGCGAATACTAATTTCAAAATCTGCAACAGGCTGAATTTTGAAAATGAGAAGTGTGGAGCTGGAGGAATGCAGTAGGCCAGACAGCATTGGAGGAGCAGGAAAGTTGGCGTTTTGGGTCAGGACCCTTCTGACCTGAAATGTCAACTTTCCTGTTCTTCTGATGCTGCCTGGCCTGCTGTGTTCCTCCAGCTCCACACTGTTATCTCTAACTCCAGCATCTGCAGTTCTTCCTATCTCTGAATTTTGAAAATGAAGTGTTTGCAAACATAAATCTGAGAAAATGGGAAAAAGCCACACGTTCTGCCCTCTACTTTCTATGTTGTTGATCTGTGTCTCGCCTATCTTTGCCCATTATATCCTTGATGAGAATTAGGTAACATTATATATTTCCCTTGAGCTCCCTGACATTCATAACCTTAGAGGAATGGTTTGAGATATCTGCTATCTGGATTTTTTTTTGAAGGCTTTTCAATAGAGGGCATAGGGCATTCCAGGCAGTTAATAAGCGTGTATTGCCTGGCTTTGCTAGCCTGACACCTTGTTTGGTCCTGCTCTAGGCATGCCCTTCTGCACTTCATCCTCTGAAATCCACCAGTCCCCCAGTGAGTCAGTAAGCCCCCATAATGCAGCATCTGTGAAAATGTGAGTTCAATAAATTGTTCATGTGGTCTGTGCTTCTTAAAATTCAGTTCCATGAAGTGTGAATCTATTACTGAAAGACAGTGGGCCACATGGCTTACTCCTGCACTATCAGTTTTCTGGTTCTTTTCTGATTTAGTTTCCGTTCTCCCTGATCTTTCTGCAAAGCCTTCTAATTTATTTCCTTTGCTACTGTTCTTCAAATGACAATAAGTTACTTTTTGAGCCTGCTCCTATCAGTCCTTCAAGTGTTGCTTTCTAGATCACCGCTTACTAAGTTTTTTAAAAAAAAGTTGATCTTCCTCTTTCCAATTTCCTTAATCATGTGGCCTCCATCTACATGTGTTTAGGATTGCCCACCACCTCTTCCCCTATATGCTTTCCTCGTTCATTTTGCAAAACCCAATGGTTTGGAAATGTCATCATGATAAAACATCATTCCTCACTTTAACTGTAACTGTAGCTGTAGAACTTCAATTATATTAATGATTCCACTTTACTCACATCATGGGAATGATTCCCAGGCAACTGATGACAGAAGACAGACCAAAAGAGATGGAAGGGTACCAGTCTTTTGTTGACTTGTAAATGGTAAGGAATATGATTGAAGCAATGACTCCCGTCACGCTGAGTAAAATCTCAAGTATGGCAAACAGCTTTCCTTCAAATAAGAGTGAAGAACATAAGATATAGGTTACACACTCCCTCAAACCTTGTTCTGCCATTCAATGAGATTTATCTCTTATCATAGAATCCCCTACGGTGTGGAAGCAGGCCATTCAGCCCTTTTGAGTCCACACCAACCCTCCAACGAGCATCCCACCCAGACCCACCCCCTTTCTGTAACCCCACATTTCCCATAGCTAACCCACCTAGCTGATCCTGGACACTACAGGGCAATTTAGTATAGCTAACCTACCTAATCTGCACGTCTTTGGAGTGCGGGAGGAAACCACACACACACGGAGAACGTGCAAACTCTACACACAGTCACCCAACGGCAGATCAAACTTGGGTCCTTGGTGCTGTGAGGAAGCAGTGTTAAACCATTGAGCAACTGCGTTCCTCCACAATTTTTGATTGTCCCTTAATTCTGTTCATATGCAAAAGACATCATTCTCTCTCTCTCTCAAATATATTCTATAACTGAGCATCAACAGTTCTCTAGAGTAGAGAATTTCAAATACTTAACATAAATATTTATGTTGTCTTGGTCTAAAAAAGAATTCTCATCATCTGAATCTCAAATGATCAACCTCCTATTTGAGAATTGCTGTTAGTTCTGACTTCTGTAGCAATGGGAAATTCTCCATACGCCAACGCAGCAAGCCCCACAGAATGCTTTAATAAGACCACCTCTTATTTTCCTAAAGATGCAGATGATTTAAGTAACTTTCATAGACTTTATTTATTTATGTTCTATCCAGATGTGCTATCTCGCACAACCAATCAACTTTTCCACCACCACATCATGGTGACTTGTTTGTTTTTTAATTATTAACCACTACCACTAATCACCCTTGCAGCTAATGAAAAGTTTACATTGCAAAGCTTGTCATGGGCACTGTTTTAAAAAAAGGTGATGTGGGAATGAGGGGTAGGGAGAGTGGGAAGGGACTAAATCAAAATGGAGAGGATATCTCTCTCAATCCAGGAAACAATTTTGTCAATGTCTGCTGAATTCCCCACCTCCAAAACAAGTACAAGACTCAAATGTTGAGTTTCTGGATTCAAGTGTTATACTTCATCCACTATTTTTCTTTTCAATGGTAGCTATGCGTACATAATAGCCAATATACATGGGCCTCTGTGGGAAGATGGTAATACAAAGGTATTACAGAGTTAATGCAAATCTCCAGAGGTTAACCAGGGAAAATATTAACCTGGTCGGAAATGGATGGGGGCAGATTGTCCACTCTACTTGATTTTACTCTCTTTTCTTTGACCCACTCCAATCAGGTTTTGGCCAGGTAGATTAGGCCAAATGTTGCCCAGACTCTGTTTTTAATCCAGTGTGCAGTTACAATTTTGGGTGCTTCCCGGCCAGATAAGTCCCTAGAACAGTGGGCAAGAAATGGGTGCACGTATATGGCTGCAAATGCACTTGTCACCATATCTGGGGAAGAACAAGTTACAGGTGGCTAGAGCCTTTGCAGTAGCACTGGTAAAAAGGTGAGAAAAGAACATCTTCCCAAATACAGACCCAGAATACTGCATAGGTGAGGACCTGTTTAATGAAGAAAAGCAGCATTGCATCAAGAAATTAAGTTGTTAAAAATGTTTACTTTTCATTCCCATTAATGGTAGTAAAAAATCGATGGCACAAGTGGCTATTTTCCAACCTGGCAAAGATTACTACGATACTAACCGTATGAGTTGTCTTTCATCTGCTTGGAAATCACAGATCGTATTGTAGGCAGTGGAATAAGGGCAAACATCATCACAACTCGAGCTGCAAGATAAACAATAGCGGGTTCAGGAGGATCTAGTGAATCTCTTCAGCAAGTTCTAGTGTGATTATGGGTGTTCATTTCAGACTAGGCTTCTGGTGTTGACACTCCATATCACCAATTAAGTGATTTTACCTCTGTATCAAATAACTCCACTTGATATATTGTTTCCATACTGTTACATTCCTGCTTTCACCTTGACAACAGCATGAGGATGATGCATGATATCAAAGTCATGCATTGATACAGCACCTCAGTGATTTTTTTTATTCTTGAATGGGATGAGGGCATTGCTGACATGGATCGCATTTGTTGCCCATCTCTAACTGCCCTTAAACTGAATAGCTTGCTCAACCATTTCAGAGTCAACACATTGCTGTGGGTTGTAGTCACATGTAGGCCAAACGGTAAGGATGTCAGATTTCCTTCCCTAAAGAGTATTATTGAACCAAATGGGCTTTTATAACAGTTGACAAAGCTTACATGGTTGGT
The DNA here is from genome assembly GCF_021869965.1 of Rhincodon typus. Taxonomy (NCBI): domain Eukaryota; kingdom Metazoa; phylum Chordata; class Chondrichthyes; order Orectolobiformes; family Rhincodontidae; genus Rhincodon; species Rhincodon typus. The sequence goes on from NC_063334.1 coordinate 30,531,598, forward strand.
ATTAGATTAGCTTTTAATTCCAGATGTAATTGAGTACAAACTTTATTACCTGTTATGGTGGGATTAGACACCATGCCACCAAAACATTGCCCAAACCTCTGGATTACAAGGCCAATAACATTACCACTATGCCATCACCTCCCTAATGGAGAGGTAGATGGCAGATATGATGGATAAAATATGAAAAAAATACACTAAACAGCAAGGTGTAGAGGAATTTGCTTCACAGAAAATTGGCAATTCAAGAAGACAAGGTGAACTAAAAAGTAAACAAAATCTTTAGTTTGATATTGAGAGGTAGAAGATGTTTTTGTGCCAAAAGCCATATTCGAGACTGTGGCATTAAATACCGTCTAGAAACTAATTGCTTGAAGTATAAATATTGTGAAAAATGTAGGAAGAGAACAGGATAGTGTAATTAGACTACAATAGATTAAGCAAAAGCCGAGTGTTAATTTTGGAACTGATACATTTTTCTCTCCGTAACTACAAATTACAGACATGACTCCTTACCTCACCCTACATGACACAGTGCATGATATCATTTGTACCCTAAACCAGTTCAGTCCAGAAAAACCGAGAAACACAGCCAATGAAATAACTCACCAATATAATAAAGAAACGTCCACTTTGTGAAGGCCATGATCAACATCCCAATGGAAAATGACGCCATTCCCATCACAATCAAAGAAGTATCCCTCAAATATTTGGAAAAAGCGCAAACTCCCAGGAAGCTGGTGAGGAAGATTAGCATACCCCATTGCATTGCCATAACCGACCCAGACAGCATTCCAATTCAGAGGGTCCTTTAGTACAAATATGGGCAGCACATCCACTCCACCAGTCACACCCAAACCATACAAAACTCCAGCTGTGAACAGCAGTGAGAGTGTGATCTTATCCATGGACATATTACCTCCAAGAATACCCTGAATCCTTGCATTGTTCTGATTAGGAAATAACATTGAGCTTTCGTCTTGACATTGATTCCAAGCTGTGTTTTGTGGAACTCGAACATTATTTTCCTGCTCTCCTTGATCTAACAGGTTGCGGTAGCCACCAGCTCCAATCTGTGCGGGTTTTAGCCCAAAGATGCTATAAACTAAGCTTAGAGCATAAAAAACACAACTGCAGGCCGTCAGCCCAGCACCCTGGGCATGCGAGATTTTGAAATAAATAAAGAGGTGGCCGGATGCGATGCTGCCAATCATCCCTGCTACTCCATAGGTCAACTCAACTCTGCTAAGTCTGATGGATCTCTTCTCCTGTGAGGAGGTGTCTGAGGCCATTGCCATGACCCCAGCCCGGAAAGCAGTCGAATCCCCGCTCAGACCATTCAGGACAGCAGTGACAAACATCACCTGCAAGGGCAGATCAAAAAGGATCACAAAGAGCAGCAGAGACCTGGACACCAGGTACCCCACCAGGGGCACCCAAATGGTGATCTTCCTGTCCTTCCTGTCACCTTTACTAGCCAGGAGGTAGGCAATGGGGAGAGAGGAAATCTTCAACAGGGGGATGTAGATCATGTAGAACTGAGAGATTGCGCCTTGCTGCTGGTCTTGGCTACCAGTTGTTGTGGAGTTGGATCTGGAGCGTTCGTGGACCAGCATCAACAGCGCAGTGTCGTAGAAGGCACCAGCAATCTGGTGCAAACCTACAAGGATTTCGACGGAGGAGAACAGTTTACGACACATCCCCATTCTCTTCGATTGCAACTTGACGCCTGTTTCATTTGATAGAAAGCCAGCGGCCAGGAGTGACCCAGAACGGCCCCTAGCTCACAGAACGATCCGAAAGAGTTGCCTTGTGTCCAACTTGAACACGGAAGAACGGCACTTCCCCATTCCTGACTCACTCACAAAAGCTGGTCGGATCTTTTTTTCTTGCCGGATCAGCTGAGCTCTTTTTGAATTTGCAATTGTCCAAGCAAAGGAAACGGAACGGGGTACATGAGGCGGTGCCAGAGAAATATGCATCTGTCCACACAGTCCAAACACACCCAGAAATGTTTACACTGAGATATTACTTCACCTAATCGCTGTACTTTAGTAAAAAGGCAGCGATTTAGCAGTGTGTCAACACACCCTCAGTCGTCTACTGCAAATTTCCCCCCTGAGACTCAGCCTGCCCCATGATGAAGCTCAGATGTGTCCAGATGGTAAAAGCGCTGCTTTTAAAAAGTTTTACTATTTGCTTCCCCTCTCTTGCCTGTTTCCATGACACCACCCTTCCTTCAGTGCCTATCCGGATGGCTATTGCTTATGCCCAGGTCATGACACTGTCAAAATGCTGAGCAACAGTGATAAAGGAAAGTTAGAGACAAAAAAACTGCAGATGCTGGAATCCAAGATAGACAAACAGGAGGCTGGAAGAAGACAGCAAGCCAGGCAGCATCTGGAGGAAAGGAGCAGTCAACGTTTCAGGTATTACCCTTCCTCAACTCCCCGCTTGATTGCACCAATGGACATTCCCAGCACTGCTTCTTTGATAGGGATTAACGCAGCTCAGCTTATTTTCCACAGCCTGCTCAGCACCTCAGCAGGATCGAGTTGGATCACTCGAACCCCTTGCAATTTTGATAATCTGATCCTTGTGGTAATCTCAACTCCTTCAAAGAGCATCCAACTGAAACTTCCCTGTCAGCGAGACTGCTCTTATTTAACGTGCTTCCACCTATGAAGTCCTGTTGTTCAGTGTCCGAATGGATATTGTTGATGTGTTTTATTTATTCATTCATGCGAATCTGCGCACTGTTGACAAGGCCAGCATTTGTTGACCATCCCAATTGTCCTTGACAAGGAGGCAGTGAGGCACCTTCTTGATCCACTGCAGTCCATATGGTGAAGATACTGACTAGAAAGGGAGTCCCCCAATTATAATAGAAGTCCACTAGTAGGAAAGACTAGGACTTAAGGACACAGCCTGAGTGAAGGGACGTCCATTAGAAATGAGATGAGGAAGAATTTCTTCAACCAGAGGGTACTTAACCCTGTGGAACTTCTTGCTGCAGAAGGCTATAGAGGCCAAGTCATTGAGTGTATCTAAATAGTGACTTCTTTCCAAGTCTAAATGGCATGAGTTTTGGAAAGGAAATGCAGCTGGTTGTGTTTTTATGTATCTGCTGCTAGTATCTTTCTGGATGGAAGAGGTTGCAAGTTTGGAAGGTGCTGTGGAAGGAACCTTAGTGGATTGCTACAGTTCAATAGTATGCACTGGTGGCACAGAAAATGAATTTTGGGGGTGGTGGATATGGTACCAGTCAAGTGGACTGCTTTGTCCTGGCTGGTGTTAAGCGTCTTGAGTTTCGTTGGAACAGTTCTCATTCAAGCAAGTAGAGAGTATTCCTTCACACTCCTGTTTTATGCCTCGTAGATGATGGACAGTTTTTGGGGAAAGAGAGGGGTGAGTAATTTGCTGTAGAATTAACAGCCTAGTTACCACACTATTTATATGGCTCATCCATAAGATAAATAAGATCATAAGATAAGGGAACATAATTAGGCCATTCGACCTATCAAGTCTGCTCCACCATTCAATTGTGGCTAATATGTTTCTCAACCCCATTCTCCTGCCCTTCACCCCATAACTCTTGACTCCGTTACTAATCAAGACCTCTGTCTTAAATACAGTCAGTTCTGATATAACGTGTGTTTTTCATCATGAATTGGTTTAATGTGATTGAAGAATTATAGCATGCTATTTGTAGAATGCAAACTTTCCCTTCGGCTATAACGCGATTCCATCCCCATCACTTTGAATGTGGTGGTTATTGCATGATTTTCTGGTAATGTGAGCTCACATGAGAATGGAACTAATGTGTTATGTCAGAACCCACTGTACGCTCAAGACTTGGCCTCCACAGCCTTCAGCAGCAATGAGTTCCACAGGTTAACCATGCTTCATCCTCATCTCAGTTCTAATGGATGTCCCTTCACTCTGAGGCTGTGCCCTCTTGTTCTAGTCTCTCCTACGAGTGGGAATATTTTCCCCATGTTGACACTATCCAGACCTCTCAGCATTCTGTAAGTTTCAATGAAATTCTCCCCCTCATCCTTCTAAACTCCATCAAGTTGAACCAGGAGTCCTCAACCACTCCTCATATGACAAACCCTTTATCCCTGGGATCATTCTTGTAAACTTCCTCTGGACCCCTCCAACTCTAACATATTTTTGCTTAGGTACAGGACCCAAAACTGACAGTTGAGTTTCTGGTCAATGGTAACCCCCATGATAATTGATAGTAGAATACTTAATGATGGCAATGCCATTGAATGTCAAGAAGTTTTAGTTAGTTTCTTTCTCATTGGAGATGGTCATCGCCTGGCAGTTGTGTATCACAGTATTATTGATTACTTAGCAGTCCAAGCCTGAATATTCTCCAGGTTTAGTTACATGGACTGCTTTCATAACTGAGAAGTTATGAGTAGTACTAAATACTGTGCACCAAAGAAGCAACAATAAAGGGGTAGTTGGGGAATTAAAATTATATATGATTTGTATTTTAAGAGTCAATAAAGTGTTTTGCCAAGTGTATGGTGCTACAGGACATCAATAGGTCCTTGTCAGGTATATAACGGAGTCAGCGGATCAGCAGTTAGGGTCTCTGCTACATTTTAGCAACCATGGGCTGAGGCAACATGCCTTTAGAGAAAGACTTGGTTGGCACAGCCAAGAGCCATTTACATTGAGGAAGGGGTGTTCAGGATCCAAGGTTCAGAGTGCCCATGGTGATATCTAGTTCTTGACACTTGGTTGCATTGAGAGAGGGTTTGGCGCATATTGTTTGTGGAAGCATCTGACCCTTGAAAATGGCAGTGCCTCCCATCAGATATTGTTTTCAAACTCTATTTGAATGTTTCCATATTTTCAGCAGTTCATTGACAAGACAGTATCAGACATTGATCGGGAAGGCCGACGTTTCAGGCCTAGACCCTTCTTCGGGTCTCGGCCCGAAACGTCAGTCTTCCTGCTCCTCTGATGCTGCTTGGCCTGCTGTGTTCATCCAGCTCTACACCTTGTTATCTCAGATTCTCCAGCATCTGTAGTTCCTACTATCTCTATCAGATATTGATCAGTGTTTATATACTGGCTTTACAACATATGAGCAGGTAAGTAGCAGATAATCACAGCATCTATTAAAGGTAACATTTTTTGAAGCAAGAACAGCAGCTGGAAATAAACATTTAACAACATTTAAATGATGTAGAAGGTTTTGTTTTGCAAATATGTGGCAACGCATGTATATAATGTAATCAAAAAGACAAGTGGAATCCTGAAATTTGTAACTACAGTTAAAATACAAGGCCAAAGAAATGAAGCAGAAATTAGACTGGACTTTACCCCCAGTTAGAGGAATATAAGAGACAATTACACATAGATTTTCATATAATACTGCCAGAGGCCAAGTGTTACAGTTCTGGGGAGGTGCAAAAGAAATGGAGACGTTTCTCAATAGCACTGAGAATGTTAAAGGATGATGTAATATAGATTGTCAACATTATGAAGAGTTCTGATAGGGAGTTCCAGGTTGCTTTTGCTGGCTGGTTAGATGGCAATGAAATGGTTTAAATATTAGAAAATTCCAAAAGGCTAGTTTTTTTTTTAAATTGGCAACTCTGTAGAGGTTGAATAATTTAGAATTTTGTGCCAAAAGCTACTTTGAAGTCTCATCCATTTACTACTGTCTGTGGAAATTAGTTGTTTGGAGAATGGAAATATTAGGTGAAAAGTGAGCAGGAGATTGCAATCAGATTACTGAGTGGCCCAGACCTGATGGATCGTAACACTATGGTTCTTTTGGAGCTGACATAATTTTATTTTCTCTGTGTAGTTAACGGCAAAATTACAAATACATCTCCTCCCATCCCACCGTACACATTGCATAAGAACATTTGGACACTAAACCAGTTCAGTCCAGAAAAGGTCAGAAATGCAGTCAATGAAATAACTCACCGACAAAGTAAAGGAATATCCACTTTGTGAAGGCCATGATCAACATCCCAATGGAAAATGATGCCATTCCCATCACAATCAAAGACGTATCCCTCAAATATTTGGAAAAAGCGCAAACTCCCAGGAAGCTGGT
>NC_063334.1:30542685-30572181 GCF_021869965.1 Rhincodon typus
CACACCCACACCCACACACACACACAGACACACACACACACACCCCCACACACACACAGACACACACACACACACACCCCCACACGCACACACACACACACAGACACACACAGACACACACACACCCACACCCACACCCACACACACACACAGACACACACACACACACAAACACACACACAGGCAAAGGAAAAGGCAGGCAGGGGAAGGGATTTACAATCATGAATAATTTATAAACCAAATTTATGGATATTAAGGTCTGGAAGACTTGTGCCCACTGCCCAGTCAAAGTTCTTTTCCGTAGGGGTTTAGATTGAGACAGGTTTAACTAGCCAAGTTGCAAAATTCTTCCTCAAGTTGACAATATGAGCTTAGCATATACAGGGCTTTCATTCTTTTAACTTGAATATAAGATTTACTTTCAACAAGATGCCTTTTGGAAATAGGTTCCAAAGAGGTTTATTTGGCTTGAGGCAAAATTGATGATTAGCTGGGAGTCTGGCTGTTGATTGATAAATCTTATAGATTCGATTCTCTTGGATGGTAAAAAGCAGCTTAATTCAATGTTAACAGCAGACTTAACGCCGGTTTCAAAGCTTCCAGTTTACCGGCTCCAGCCACCTCCTCTTTACCATGGATGTGCAATCCCTTTACACATCCATTCCCCACCAAGAGGGTCTTAGGGCTCTCTGCTTCTTCCTAGAGCAAAGACCTGAACCATCCCCACCCACCACCACCCTCCTCCTCTTGGCTGAGCTTGTCCTCACCTTCAACAACTTCTCTTTCAACTCCTCTCATTTTCTTCAGGCAAGAGGGGTTGCCATGGGTACCCGCATGGGTCCTAGTTATGTCTGTCTCTTCGTGGGGTACGTGGAGCATCTCTTGTTCCAGTGCTATTCCAGTCCCCACCCACAACTCTTTCTCCGGTACATCGATGATATCATAGGTGCTGCTTCCCTCTCTCATTGAGAATTGGAAAACTTCATCAATTTCGCCTCTAATTTCCACCCTGCCCTCACTTTCACCTGTTCTATCTCTGACTCCTCCCTTCCCTTCCTCGACATTTCTGTTTCCATTTCTGGGGATAGACTGGCCACTAATATCCATTACAAACCCACCGACTCCCACAGCTACCTGGACTATATATCCTCACACCCCACTTCCTGTAAAGACTCCATCCCATTCTCTCAGTTCCTCCGTGTCCGTCGCATATGTTCAAATGAGGCCAACTTCGACAAGGGAGCCGCCGAAATGTCCACATTCTTCCTCAACCGAGGATTCCCCAGCTCCGTTGTCGACAGGGCCCTCAATCAGGTCCGACCCATCTCCTGCACTTCTGCCCTCACCCCTTCTCTTTCCTCCCGCAACAGCGATAGGGTTCCCCTTACCCTCACCTACCATCCCACCAGCATCCACATCCAGAAGATCATCAGACGCCATTTCTGCCACCTCCAGCAAGATGCCACCACCAGACACATATTCCCCTCCGCTCCCTTGTCCACCTTCCGCAGGGACCGTTCCCTCCAGGACACCCTGGTCCATACTTCCTTCACCTCCAGCACCTCCCCACAGCCCTACGGCACCTTCCCCCGTAACCAGCAAAGGTGCAACACCTGTGCATTTACCTCCTCCCTCCCCAGTATCCAAGGGCCCAAACATATCTTCCAGGTGAAGCAACATTCACCTGCACTTCCAAGAATCTAGTCTACTGCATTTGCTGTTCACAATGCGGTCTCCTCTGCATTGGGGAAACGAAGCGTAGACTTGGCGACCGCTTTGCAGAACGTCTATGTTCTGCTCGCAAAAAAGACCCTGATCTACCTGTTGCCTGCCACTTCAATGCACCACCTTGCTCCCTGGCCAACATCTCTGTCTCTGGCTTGCTACAGTGTTCCAGTGAAACCCAACACAAACTGGAGGAACAACACCTCATTTTCTGCTTGGGGACCCTACAGCCCTCCGGACTCAATATTAAGTTCAATAATTTTAGGGCCTAAACTCTCCCATGTCCCAGCCCCCCACCACACATACCAGGCTTTGTTACCACGTATCCTGCCATTACACACCCCCTGTTGTTAGTCACTAACAGTCCCCACTAACAACTACTCACCCTCCCAGCCTGATCGTTAGCAAATCCTTTGTCTGTCCAACTGTCTTTCTCTCTCTTTGGGCTCTGTCCTATCGTTTACTCCCTACCCCATCCACCTCCCTATTTTCTGCATATAAACTGACGTTTTCCCAGCCGCCATCAGTTCTGAGGAAGGGTCACCGGACCCGAAATGTTAACTCTGTTTTCTCCTCCACAGATGCTGCCAGATCTGCTGAGCTTTTCCAGCAACTTTGTTTTTGTTAACAGCAGACTTAATGTTAATAGCAGACTGAGGCAAGGCAATACAGAAATTCCAATTAAATTCTTCAGAGACGAGAGGAATTTTGGTTTTGAGACTTGGTCAATATCAACTTATCAATTAGTTTCTACCCCCTTAGTCAAGGATCCAGTAGGAGATAGGTAGGTCAATTAGTGTCTCCACAAGATTAACAATGTTCAATGCCTCTCTTTGTTACCAGTTGAAGTTCAGAGATGGAAGAGCTGCTGCTCTCTATGTATCATTATTCAAGCAATTACTTGCTTGGAAATTCCACCAGGTCTGATCTGTGTAACTTCGTCTTTCATGTTATTGCTGGAAGTTTCTACAGTAAAATCATTTTGCAAACCATGTGATACATAGCAGACAGCTTTGTCCCACAGAGATCAGTTTAAAATTAAACAGTAAAGGATTAATCTTAAATCAAATGATGATGCCTTTCAGGTCCACATGGTCTTTACACAAGTTACAATGTGTGAAAGACCAGATAGTCTAATTTTTAATGGTGTTTATAAAAGAATAAATATTAATCACATCACTGGGGCTAAATGCCTTGCTTTTCTTCCAAATACTGCTTTGGGACCTTTAATCTCTATTTAAAGGAGCAATGGGCCTTGGGTTAATGTCTCATATGACACCTCTGACCTTGCAACATTCCCATACTTACCACACTAATGTGACATCTTCGATTTTTGCAAACAAGTCTGTCAAATGGGTTAGTATAACTTTCTAGAGGAATGTTTCTGTCCTGGAAGCTCATGGAAGTGTGATGGGGTCAGGGCGGGTCAGGACATTGTTTGCTGGACTCCTCTAGAGATTGCAGCCATTGGAATTCACTAAGTGTCCAATTCCATGTTTTGTAAAAATGTAAATTCTGACCTTTCAAAAGACAGACTGAGCTATGCTATCCCTGTATGATCTCACTTCCATTAAAGAAAGCCAGACTGAAACTTTTCTATCAGTGAGTAAATGTGAACTTTGTTAATGTTTTCACAAATAATAATCCACTTGCCAGTGTCTCTGTGGATTGCATTGATGTATTTTGTTATTATTCAATCATCGCCAGCATTTATTTTCCATCCCTAACTGCCTTACAGAAGGTGGTGATGAGGCAGCATCTTGAACCATTGCTGTCCATGTGGCGTGGATACACTCACAATGCTGTTGGGAAGGGAGTTCCAGGATTTTGACCCAGTGATACTGAAAGAATAATATCTCGTTCCAAGTCAGAAAGATGTGTGACTTGAGGGGAAACTTGCAGGTGGGGGTGTTTCCATGCATCTGATGTGTCTGTTATTTCTAGGTGGTGAAAATTGTGTTTGGAAGGTGTTGCCAAGCAAAGGTTTCCAAACTGCTGCAGTGAACCTTGTAGAGTATTTCAAACAGCAGTTAATAAGAGTTCAGGAGAGGCATGTTTCTGCGAGAATGAAGGATAGATATGGCAAGTTATGTGAACTTTGGATGACCAGGGATGTTATGACCTTGGTCAGAAAGAAAAAGGAAGTATATGTAAGATCTAGGAGGATGCGAACTGATGAAGCCCTTGAAGTATACAGGGAGTTCTCCTACAACACAATAGTTGCGTTCTTGTGCGATATTGCGCTAAAGAAAATTGCACTATAGAAAATTGTCACAGAAAATCACTTTATAGCAGAAATACCTGTCTAGGGAAAGTAGGAAAGAACTTAAGGAATTAGAAGGGCTAAAAGGGGTCATGAAAAGTCATTAGAAAATTGGATTAAGGAGGATCCAAAGGCTTTTTATACATATATAAAAATAAACAAGAGAGTAGCCAGGGAAAGGGTGGCCCACTCAAGGACAAAGGAAGGAATCTATGTGTGGAGCCAGAAGAGGTATGTGAGGTCCTAAATGAATACTTTGTGTCAGTATTTACCAAAGAGAAGGAATTGGTGGAGGATGATCTCAGGGAAGGGATTGTCGATTTTTTAAGCCAAGTTGTTATTAAAGGGGAAGAGGTGTTGTCTGTCTTATAAAGTATTAAGGTAGATAAGTCCCAGGTCCTGATGGGATCAATCCCAGAATATTGAGGGAGGCTAGAGAACAAATCGCTGGAGCATTGACAGACATCTTTGGCTACAGGTGAGATCCCAGAGGACTGGAGAATAGCTAATGTTGTTCCATTGTTTAAGAAGGGTAGCAGGGATAATCCTGGAAATTACAGAGCTGTGAGTCTCATGCCGGTGGTACGGAAATTTCTGGAAAAGTTTCTCAGGGGCAAGATCTATATATATTTAGAAGCAAATCGACTTATTAGCGATAGACAGCGGGTGAGGTCGTGCCTCACTAACCTGATCAAATTTTTTGAGGAGGTGATGAAGATGATTGTTGAAGGAAAAGTGTCTGATGTTGTCTACATAGACTTCAGTAAAGCCTTTGACAAGGTCCCTCATGGCAGACTGGTACAAAATGTGAAGTCACATGGCATCAGGGAGAGCTGGCAAGATAGATACAGAATAGGCTTAGTCATAGGAGACAAAGGGTAGTGGTGGAAAGATGCTTTTCAGAATGGAGGGTCATGACTAGTGGGGTTCCACAGGGATTGGTGCTGGGAGCTCCGCTGTTCGTGGTCTACATAAAAGATTTGGAGGAAAACATAGCTGCTCTAATTAATAAGTTTGCGGACGATACAAAGATTGGTGGAATTGCGCCTAGGAGAATTGTCAGAGGATAGAACAGGATATAGATCAGTTGGAGGCATGGGCAGAAAAATGGTAGGTGGAGTTTAATCTGGACAAATGTGACGTGATGCCTTTTGGAAGGTCGAGTACGGGTGGAAATTATACATTGAATGGCAGAACCCTTTGCAGTATTGATATGCAGAGGGATCTGAGTGTACAGGTCCACAGATCACTGAAGGTGGCAGCACAGGTAAATAAGGTAGTAAAAAAAAGGCTTATGGCATGCTTGCCTTCACTGGAAGAGGCATTAAGTATAAGGATAGACAATTATGCTGTAGCTTTAGAAGTTTAGTTAGGCCACACTTGGAGTATTGCATATCGTTCTGGTCACCATACCACCAGAAGGATATAGATGCTTTGCAGAGAGTACAGAAAAGGTTTACCAGGATGTTGCCTGGTATGGGCGATTTTAGCGATGAAGAAAGATTAGATAGACTCGGTTTGTTTTCACTGGAACGCAGGAGGTCGAGGGGGCGACCTAACAGAAATTTATAAGATTGTGAATGTCATGGATAGAGTGGAAAGTATGAGGCTTTTTCTCAGGGTAGGGGGCGCCATTTTACTCGGGGACTCAGGTACAAGGTATGAGGGGGGAAGTTTAAAAGAGATGTGTGAGGCAAGTTTTTCACACAAAGGGTGGAGAATATCTGGAACGTGCGGCCAGAGGAGGTGGTGGAAGCAGACTCTATAGCAGCATTCAAGGAACATTCAAGGAAGGGAATAGAGTGATACAGATCCTGTAAGTGAAGGCAATTTTAGTATGGAAGGACAAAATGTGTCCGTGCAGGCTTGGAGGGCTGAAGGCCCGTTCCTGTACTGTATTGTTCTTTGTTCTAGATGGCATATACTGTCACTGGTGGTGGAGGAAGTGAACCTTAAATAAGAGTCAACACAGTGTGGAGCTGGATGAACACAGCAGGTCAGGCAGCATCAGAGGAGCAGGAAAGTTGACGTTTCAGTCAACTTCTTCAGAAATGGATCTTAAAGTGAATCTTAAAGTAGTGGATGGGATTATGATAAAGTGAGCTGCATTGTCCTTGATGGTGTTGAACATCTTGAATGTTGGAGCTGTGCTTATCCAGGCAAATGAGAATTATTTGACCGCATTCCTGACTTATGTATTGTAGCTAGTGAATAAGCTTTAAGAATATCAGGAGATGGATTATCTGCTGCAAAATACTGAGCTTCTGATCAGCTCTTCCAATCAGAGACTATATGTGGCTGCTCCAGGTAAATTTCTGGTTAACGTTAATCCCCAGGATGTTGTTGGTCAGAAGTCAATCATAGATTTCTTAGAGTGTGGAAAGAGGCCATTCAGCCAATCAAGTCCACACCAAACTCCAAACAGCATCCCATCCAGACCCAGGCCCCCCACCCTATCCCCGTAACCCGATATTTCCCACGGCTAATCCACATAGCCTGCACACTATGGACAATTTTTACTATGGCCAATCCACCTAACCTGCATGTCTTTGGATTGTGGGAGGAAACTAGGGCACCTAGAGGAAACCCATGCAGACATGGGGAGAATGTGCAAACTGTATACAAGTCTCCCAAGGGTGGAATTGAACCTGCATCCCTGTGCTGTGAGGCATCAGTGCTGACTATTGTGCCACCCCAAAGCAATGGCAATATTGTTGAATAACAAGTGGAAGCGGTTAGATCTTTTGCTGTTGAATGTAGAGTACAATTGTTCTGTGTCTGATTATATGACTATGTTTACAATGGAAGCTCACTATGTTTGACTAGTTAAATCTGGATTTACATTCAGAACTAAATAAACAAAGCTGTAGAAAGTGAAAGAACTGCGGAAGCTGTAAATCAGGAACAAAAACACAGTTGCTGGAAAAGCTCAGCAGGTCTGGCAGCATCTGTGAAGAAAAAAATCAGAAGTAACGCTTTGGGTCTGGTGACTCTTCCTCAGAACTGTGTTGAAAGCTGTAGGAAGAACTGCAAGTAAGAACTGTGACATAGACATTTCAAAAGCATTGTAAATAAAACGTGTCACACACATAGAAACTAGTGTTATCTGTGCATGGATCCAAGATATGAAATATACAACATTGAGGATGGTCACGATGTGACACCAGTGTGACACCGATGTTACTGGCTATTCATCAGCTCAACGCTAAACTTGTCCAACTCCTACTGCATGTGGATATGGATTGTTTTATTATCTGAGGAGCTGCAACTGAATCGAAATACTGTGCATAAACCAGGGTTATCATTTTTCATTCCTGTAAGGTGCACCTTTGGTATCAGGTTAAAACAGAACTAACTCTCAATAACTCATTCATTCAAAACTTGAAGGTTTAATGGATGATTCCACTTGTGGCGGAATCCAAAACTAAGGGCCATCGAGTAAGATATAACCTCTTTGCAAATTGGCTACAATATGGGACTTGGTACTTTATGAGTTGGTGAAGCAACTGGTATTAGATGCATTTAAGAGGATACTAGATGAGTACAGGCAGAGGAAAGTATTAGAAGGTAGGGGTGGAAGTTAGATAGACCTTAGGTTTAGGATAAAAGTTCGGCACAACATCGTGGGCTGAAGGGCCTGTACTGTGCTGTACTGTTCTATGTTCTATGATATGTTGATAGGGCTTATTAGAAGTGGTATAGACCAACATGTCTGGCAGTATTCATAGTAAGAAAGCAGTGTTAATATTTTGAGTTCGGTGACTCTTCTTCAATACTAATAAAAGCTAGGGAAGGTGGTATTTATACTGATGACAACTCAAGTTCAATGATTTTAGAGCCTGCCACCTCTTTGCACGTCCTTGACCCACACCCATATCCCAGGCTCTGTCATGAAATGGGCTGATTTCAACAAAACCAACCCATCTTCCCCTACTCACTGTCTCCATTATCAGCATTTTTTCTTTCCTTGCCTTTCTGTCAACCTTCCCTTGTCTACCTGTCTTCTCTTTCTCTAGATTCCATATCCACATTTCCACTCACTCCTGCCCACCCACCACCACACCCCACCTCCCCACACCCCCAACCCAGTCATCGACATCAATACCACCTTTTCCTAGCTATTATCAGTTCTGAAGAAGGGTCACTGGACTTGGAATGTTAATTCTGCTTTCTCTCTACAGAAGCAATTTGTTTTTGTTTCAGATTTTCAGCATCCGCAGCTCTTTGTTGAACTTTGATGGAATAGAACAGTTGAGCTTAATCACTGAAGTTCTTCAGTGCAGTGACATTAAGCACAAAATTCCATGACATGAGTCTTTGACTTGCATTGAGGTACCTAGATTTTCAGGCTTATGACAGCTATTTGGAAGGTAAATAGTGAAAGATTGTTTTGATTGCTTGCTGACTCACAAATTGTGAAATCAATCCTCAGTTCATGAGATCCTCAGAACACAGGGTACAATTTATTGGTGGTGAGAGGCAGATAGCAGCAGGGGACCCTAATGCCTTCTCACCTCTGCTCTGATTAACTGTATTGCAGGAAGGTATGCAGGTGGCTTTAACTGCCAACTGCCAATTGAGGCTTTTAAGATGGCAATCAATGCCTCATCGCACCGTTGCTGAAATTAACGCAATGATCGACCAATGGGCCTCCTGAGGGTCCCTTATTCAAAGACACTTGATGTGTTGATGGACCGGGCAACAAAGCGAGGAGGGAAGAGGAGAGTGTGGGGGCTGCTGAACCTCCTTGCCTCATCCAAATGGCTGCCATTCTGTGATTGCCACCACCATCACTCACCCGTGGCCTGACAGCCTTGGGTGATCCTAGTCTTGTGCCTGCATTACCCATAGCAGCCATGTCTCCCAGGTGGCGCTGATGAGCAACAAAGAGGTGCTGGCCTGTGTCTGGCTGACTGTTCTTAGCTCTGTGATCCTGGAGAAAGCCCACTGCTACCCAGTAAGGTGCCAAATTGGCACAAAGCAGTGGGCCTTCCTAAAAAAAAGGGCGATTCAGGGCTCTTGCTGGCTCTTCAACATAAAGAGTTGTCATCAACATTATTAGAATCATCATAGTGCAGGGGAGGATATTCGGCTCATCAAGTCCACACTGGCCCTTTGTGAAACAACTGAGTCTATCACTCATCTGATGATCTATTTAAAATTAATTTCCAACAAGTGTTCATTCAATTTCCTTTGAAATCATTGATCATGTGCATTCCCATAACCCTCATAGGTAGAGAGTTCCAGGTCATCAACACTCACTTTAAAAAATACTTTCTTACATTCCTAAGTTAGTGGTCATTTAACCACTCTCAATTGTTGCTCAAGCCCATCTAGTTCACTAACACCCTTAAGGGAAGAAAATCTGCCATCCTTACCTTGTCTCTGCATGGCTCAATCCACAGCAAATGTGTTTGCTTCTCAACACATAGAAATGGACAACGAATGCTGTCCTAGCCAGTTACGTCCATATCCCAAGAACAAGTAACAATATTTGGAACAATCATCAAAATTCAGACACACACATCAACTGTGCAGTCCAGTTCCCTCGGATTAAAACTAACACTTTTTTTCCCCCGCACAATGAATAATAATTACAAGAGAAAGATTAAGCAAAGCCAGGTTTTATTGCAACTTAGTCCTGCATAGTGATATACATACTCCATTGGAGCTCTTCTTACAAAAATACTGAGCCAATATTCACTTTAAAATATATTTATAATTCCATAAAGTTTAGGCATTGTTTGGATAACTACATAATAAAAGTTCAGAACATTAGATCGAGAAAATAAAGGTTCAATACTTTGGCATTACCAACAACAACAAAAAAATCAGAACCACCCACACTATTCTGTTGCATCAGTTATATTAATGACTCATTCTGAACTTTTGGGCAATTGTGATTGACCAGCATCATTTACCTGACTGGCTGACTGACTGAAGACTGATTCTGTTTCAATGGTCAGTACCACATCTTCTAACACACCCTGCTTCATCACATATAGTCCACATCATCATATATACTCTACACCATCACATACACTCAACACCATCAGTTATGCTCTACAGCATCAAGTAAACTCTTCATTTTATGACATTTTGATGCATGCTACATCAGAATGGATGTTACCAAATGTACCACAAACCTGTAATGCATATACTTTTCATGACATGCATTTTGCTTCTATATGGACCCAAACCTTATGGCATTTTCAGTGCTGTGTGGATCTGTATACTGTAATGTTATTACATAACCTACTCTATTCATCTTACTTTTTTTAATATGTCTAATTCATATCACCCCTTGTACTATCACATCACCTACATTAACTCGTATTCATGTTATCATATATTACCTATTTTATACCACACATTCTACACTAGCCTTGTCCTCATTTTAACATGCATAGTCTACCATATCACATGTTTTGGGCCCTAATTCACACCAGTAGCAACACAATTTCTACTAGTGGGACTGGCGTTTGCACTAACTGTGCAATATTCCGCTGGCTTTCAGAGAATTAATGTTAAGCTCACTGGGGGGATAGGGGAATATTCTGTCGAGAAAAACAATAGAAATATATACTGCTGGACTTCGATGAAATTAGGGTGATGGGAGGCTTATGTGGGGCACACAGCACAGACCAAGTAAGCTGAATGCCCTGTTTCTGTGCTGTAAATTTAAAGTAAATCTGTGATTAGTAGAGGTATGTCTCAGAAACAAGGCAAGTCATAATTTCCAACTTAGCATCAGAAAGCACTGGTGGGTTTGGGGAAAATCAGGTAGAATCTGGACTGATCTCTCCCTTGGTGATCAATTTCCTTTAACTTGAACTGAGAACATCAGCACCATGCGAGCTGCAGTCCAATCTTCTCCAAAAGTGGGCAAGATTATGGAACAAAGTAAGGCTTTCCAATTAAAAGGGAAGTGACTACTGTTTAAATGGACTGCGTCCACAGTAATAGGCAGAATCCCCCTTGCATACACATTGCAAGGAGACTTAAAGAAGACAAAATGTTTCCACTGCAAAACTGGGGGCTGTAAATCCAAATAATTGGAGGACTGCTGTTATGCAGAGTATGAAGCTAAGTTGTCTCTGTGGTATTACAGTGGTGTAGTAGTCATGTCTCAGGACTAGCAATCCAGAGAGTAATACTGGAGATGTGTTCAAACTCTACTGTAGCAACTGGTAGATTTAAACTCAATTAACACATTTGGAAGTAGAAATAAACTTAAAAATGTTGAGGCAAAGAGCACAGGTGCATTGAAGGTGAAACTAGAACAGTAGATTAAAGTGACAGGAATGAAACACTGTACTTAGATAGATGTAGAGGGTTGGAAAGAAGCTTGTTTGGAGCACACAACTGGGTTTAGTGGTCTTCTGTGCTACAGACATGAAATGATGTGATATAGAATTACATATTAAATTCATGTGGGGAAAGTTTGACATTATTTCTCTCTGTAGAAATCAACAGGATGCCAAAATAAATTGACAATACTGCATATTACCTCCTTACTTTTCTGCACTATACCTTTAAGCAGGACAAGTATGTAGTGCACACACAGCACAAAATAATCAGGTCACGACATCTGGACAACCTCACTGAAATATTCCACTTTTACACATTGACAGGTAGATAAACATAATCTCAACTTACAGTGAATGAAAACTACAATATCTCCACCGCACAGCCTTACAGACAATGAGCAGAAGCTTCTTCTTCAACAAAAAATGGTCAGGATACACATTGGTACTAAGTTCAGGGACAAAGCAGGGTGTGCTATTGAGAAGTACTGACCTTTCCATGCACACTTTAACCTTTGAGATCCAGGAAACCTAAACAGAATGATTGGAGTTTCCCTTCCTGTCTGAAGTGTACTGTCATCACAATTAGGTTGGAATAGGTTGGCATTGCCACAGATTCTATCTTTTGTTGCACTAACCTGAGTGACAGATCATTTCTCTCATAACTGATTCCAGGATTGCAGTGTTCTTTACAGTAAAGACCTCTCTATTTGACCATCTCCCTAAAGATAGCAATTGAGTGATTGCAGAACCAAGCTCAATTCATTCATTATGTGCATTTATATTTTGAATGGAGAAACTTCTTCACAGAGATATAATAAAAATCAAAGACTCAGTTCTAAGTACTTCAGTTTTGGCAAAAATGATTGTGTGAAGACAGACCGTTTATGTACCCCATAGAATTCCAAATAATAATATTTTAGTTGTCTGCTTTCCTTAAGGAGATGAAGGACAAAAACAACGAACACATAGCAACACTCTCCTTAGTAAGAATGATATCACAGTTCCTGCATTGTAGCTGGGTCAATATCCTGGAATTCCATCCTTAATAGCACCGTAGGTCTACCTACTGTACAAAGATTGTATTGGTTCAAGAAAGCAGCTCATCACCACCTTATCAAGGGAAATTAGAGATGGGCGTTAAATGCTGTCCTAGTCAGTGATGTCCACATCTCATGAAAGAATGGTAAAAAAGGTCACCTGTAAATCCCAGATGTTTCAGCAAAACATAAAGGCTTCTGTAAAGAAGATGGGGGAAGGGAAATACTCACAGAGGAAAACCATTAACTGTCTCTGTTAAACTGTATTGATCAATAGCCTTTCCTTTGTAATGGTGCCCTAATGCTTTCAAGCGTTCAGAGCAAAACATGGCAATGAGCTGCCATTAAAAAATGTTAAAGTGCCCAATGACTACAAGCTGACTGGTTAATTTTCCCTGCCTCAACTCTCAGATAAGATACACCACCTTATATAATTTAATTTCAACCTTTCAAAATGCCTCTTTCTATTCTTTACATTGTAGGGCTTCCTGAATAATGGAATAAACACACATGGAGAGCGCAATGCAGAGATAGGTGTTGCCAGGCTTCCAGATTAGTGTGTATTCTCCAGGAATTGAAAATTAGTCTCCATGACATGGCTGCAAACATTACTCAGGATAAAAGCTGGATGACCAATAAAAAAAGTTTTTTTGTACATTTGGCTCATTACATGAATATTGAAAATGGAGTGAAAGTAGGGTTACTTAGCTGACAGCCAAGACTCATCCAATCAGGTAATGAAAAGTCCTTTTGCTTCCCAATTGGCTGTGCCAAGGAGAGGTGCCATGACCATGAGCCTGTCTGTTGACCAATGGCAGGAATGCCACAGCATCGATCACAGGAGGTCTTGTGACAAAGTTTCCAGGCTGACCACAGTTGACAAATCTAACAAGGAGCTAAGTACAATTCAGCAAAAAGAAAACCGCCTCCCTGCTACAAATCCACTCATTACAAACTGCAATAACATAGGAAAATAGGGATTTGATCACGGCTTCTTGGGCATATGGACCCAAGAGCTTTGGGTTGCTTGGAGTGAAACATTAAGTTAATCATCAGGTCAGTCTGTTAGCATTATTGGTGTTGGACAACAGCCTTTGGAATAGCAAAAAAATCAATGTATACAGATCTGTGATAAAAACATAGCTTAAAGCATTATGATTAAGAGAAAAACATCACTGAAAAGGTAGCTACTTGTAAAAACTCACAGGCTCACGAGTAGAATCTCAATGTGCAATAATTCACATCTATAGATATATATATATATATGAATATAAAATACAGATTAGTACCTCCCTTCATTTGAAAGATTAACTCCTCACTTAGTCTGGTAATTATGAATTTCCCATCGAGATTGCTGGCTTGTTGGATCAGTTTTGAATCATTTCTCATAGAACAAATTGTGTGTCACCCACACATAAAGGAATAAAATCAAAATTGGAATTATATGTTGCAAAATACAATTGATGATATCTTAATACTCTGCTGCAATGAGGGGATTTAGTAGCTTTAGATGGGGATTGGGGTCCAGACGAAAAGTCTGCACCCTTATTGTCCTGCGGCCAATGTTTATACTGTCCTATCTACACTTGAAACACATGCACGTGAGGTACTGAAAAGGCAGGGAACTGCATAGCATGAAGTCACAGCACTGGCACAATGTCATTCTAACACTGTTTGGAGTACAAGTTGCTCCTAATGGGAGTTTAATAATCTTGTCACTTTATTAAGACAAAAAAAAACACTGCATTCGAGTAAAACTGACAGCCCCTAGTCATGTTTAGTAGATACGAAATCACAGGAATGAACACTAAAAATCTGTTGTAAGTCTCAAATGATTACCTGATGAAAATAGGATCATGCAATTACCATGCTGGGTCATTCTGTCCTCTTAACTTTTATTAATGCTTTTGCTCTGTGCTTCCTACTGCCCTCCCACAAAGCTGTATTTTTGTATGCGACACAGTTTTTGAGAAGTCCCAGGGATTTTGTGACTAACCGTGTCCATGTGTATCCATTTGTGCACTCAGTTTGATCCTGCCATTCTGTTTATTGCTGTTTCTCAGTCCACCTCTTCAATAGAATGCTGATAAATAAATTGCAAGATAAACTGAGAACCTGGGCCTCACAACCTTTAACCAAGAGTATCCTTAGAAAAATATAGACTCAGCGTCGATGTTATCACATGATTCGGGTGCCTCAGATACAGGTTGCCAAAAGAAATGAGATTTCTTTTTTGTGATAAATCCATTGTCCCATTGTTGGTTTTCATCCACCACCAAGGAAACTCTCTCTGCAAATCTTTTACTTCCACTGGAGTGATGAACAAGAAAGTCCAATGTCGCTTTCCTCCTATGTCATGTGACTAGATTCACTGCAATAAATTAAGAAAATTGGAGCAAAATTCTTGGTCTATTGCCTGTGCAGTTAGCATACAAAACGGCGGCTGTGTCTCTGCTGCTGCCAAACGTTTAGATAATGTGTCAATGATAAAATTGCAGGCTCAGGGTGTTCACCAAAGAGAAAATAACAAATTGATTCAGCCTGATATTCCAGAGTGTCCTGCTGAGCACCTTTGTGAAATTTATTGTTTTAGACAAAATTCCTTGCCATTCTTGAAGACTGCATTAAGCTACATTTCCACCAGATAGGTAAGAAAGATAATAGCTTTAATTAAAAGGGAATATAAAATATAAATACGGGAAACAGTAGCACAGTGGTAATATCAGTTGATCTAGTCACCTGGCTGTCTGGACAAATGATCTAGAGCTAAGAATTCAAATCAAGCACAATAGCTGGAAACTTAAGTTCAATTAATCAAATAAAAAGATGTTGAATAATTTTTGAGTCTCATTAACAATGGTCATGAAACAACCAGATTGATGTAAACACCCAACTGGTTCACTAATATCCTTCAGGGAGAACATCTGCCATTCTTACTTAGTTGCCTCTAAATGACTCTAGGCCCACAGCAATGTGATTATCTTTTAATCACTCTTTGAAATCACTGAGCAAAACACGACAGGAAAGAAAGAGCCACTGTGGGCGGACTTACACCACATAGACTGCAGTAGTTCAAGGGCAATAGGAATGGGCAATAAATGCTGGCCTTGCCAGAAACCCTGCAACCCAAGAACAAATTAAAGAAAAGCATACACCAAAACGATTGACCATGGCTATGTACATGGAGGCTAACAGCATTGGAAGCCTGTATATCTGTGAATTAAACACAGCCTGTGCAGAAAAAGATACAGGGACACCAACTGTATTTATACATATACAAGCGATTGGCTCTTCACATTATGCAGTCGCTGTTAGGGAATCCTTTTTTTTGCAGTATCTGGGTTGAATCTGAAACCTCAGCGGCTCCAAGTCCATTTCATTATCCTCGCAAAGGTAACCACTAGATCTTCCAATGGAGCAGGTGGCTTTGCAAATGAATAAATGCGCTGCATTGTATCAGTCCTTCAGCAACAATAGCAATAAAACAAATACAAGTTATTCTTGACCCTTTTCCCTTGTGTGACGATGTAATGGATTACTGCTGCTCCTCATGGTTGGCATATATACCAGCCTCCCAGCGCAAAGCCATAGCGCTCTTTCGACGGGTCACCCTGGTAGCCTCAAGGACCTGGAAAAATTATAAAGCAAGTGAGTGGGCGAGAGGGAGGAAGGAAAAGAAAAGCCAGTAGAAGTTTTGAATTACAAATTCATTCTTCAAAGTGAACTCCCATTGCATGCTAACAGGTTACTTGAAATCTTGATATTTTGCTTTACAAAGGGTGTAGGTGCCTAAATGTTCAGCCTCAATAATAATTCCAGGATGAGTTCTATTTTTATTTGGTTGGAGTAAAACAGATTGCTAGGAATCCAAGATGTAACAATAAAGCACTGGGAACGTAGGCAGGCCCATTAACCCCTTAAACATGGTTAGTGATTCAGGATTGATCCCACATCATGACAGTTGAAATCATTCAGGTGCTGTACAGTCTAAACATGTGCTTTTCATGTTTTTATGTCGCATTGTTCTTTTGCCATCCAAGCAGCCTCTCAACTGAGTATTGGTTACAAGTGACATGACTGTGAAATTTGGAGGGTGTGGGTGGAGGCATAAAATTAACAATCTCATTTCATGTATCAATTTAAATATCAATTCTTGTATTTCCGGAATTAAGAATTTTGAAACCATTTTATTTCTCATTGTGAATCTTAATCGTTTTCAAAATACTTCATTTGGTGAATACTGATTGACATTTTCTGACACATTTAGGGAATTAATGTGAGGATTTGACAATTACAAAGAATAAATGGAGTGGATGCTCCACTTTGTAGTGACTGGTTCATGCTCTCAGCCTGACCTTACTCCAAGGCACTCAATGGTACTGAGGGTCGCTGATGCACACTAAAGCCTTCATCTGCCTTTTTGTTTTGGCTATATTTCCAACATGGGAATCCAATGTTCTAAATGAGAAACTGGGGAGCCGTTCACAATTGCAAGTCTTTGCTGTTAGTCACTCAACTCAGAGAGTCACTTTGAGATGTATTTGTGGAAATCAATAAACAGGCAGTACCTAAAGATATCATTGGCTAACCGAGGCTGGATTGATTCATAATTGTTGCATGGTGGTATCCATTTGAGGTACTGAAACTGTGTTCCTGACTTCCTCTTGAAACAGCCTCAGATCAGTGCAGGGTGTCTGCAGCTCCTGAGTCTCAATCTGACTATTTTATTCTTTTAGGCCATAATGTATTTAAATAAAATTAATTGTAATGAAACACATTAATTATTGAATTCCAAGCATGACACAGTGTGTCTCTGAATGTATTTATTAATCTGGCAGAATACTTTTGCAGAATGAATTGAGGTAAAAAATTTAATAATGGCTCGAGACTGCATGTTAATGAATATCAATTGCAATAATCTAGCAAACTGATTGGCTAGATGTGATATACTTCTACTTTTTTGTTCTTGGGATGTGAACATTGCGGGCAAGACCAGCAATTATTGTCCATCCCTATTTAACTTTGAGAAATGGTGGTAAGCCACCTTCTTGAACTGCTGTGGTCCATGTGGTCTAAATACACTCAGAGCACCATTAAAAAGAGAGGTCCAGGATTTTACTCAGGAATGGTGAGACAGTTCCAGGTCTGAAAGGTGTGTACCTTGGAGGGGAACTTGCAGATGTTGCCATGTATCTATGGCCCTCACCTTTCTAGATGGTAGAGGTCATGGGCTTGGAGGGGGCTGTCAAAGGAGCTTTGGTGAGTTGCTGCAATGCAGCTTATAGCAGGTACGCACTGCTGCCACTGTGCATCAGTGGTGGAGGGAGTAGTTGTTTAAGATGGTTGATGACATGGTAAGCAAGTAGGCTCCATTGCCTTGTATGGCATCAAACATCTTCAGTGATGTTGATGTTAGGATGAATAAACAATGAAGAATTTTTGTCTTTCGCTCGTGTACACATGCACAATTTTAAGTCTGCCTATTCAAAGGCAATCACTGCCTGGAAATGTAGCAGAGGCAGGTTCAATTAAGACATTCACGGGGGTATTAGATGATTATTTAAATAGAAAAATGAACAGGGTTATGGGAAAAAGCAGGACAATGACACAAAGTCAAAATGGTCAGGGAGCTAGTACAGACAGAATGGGCCAAGTGGCCTCCTTCTGCACCATGTCAATTTTGTGATTCTGATTCGGAATGCATTATTAAAAGAGGCTTGCTTTCTTAAGGACTAGCTGTAAGGCGAAACAGTCAGTCAAACACAGCTGATGCTGGATACCACACTCAAGCCCAGCCTAGGTAAACTAGAAAACGTACATTGTACTATTGGAAAACAAGAGCTGTTTATGAGATGGAGCACTTGTAGGTACAAATCCACAGCAGCACCTGGCTACAAGAAACACGGGCTATATAAACACTACATTTGAAATTATTTTAGCCCATTTGACTACCAAGCACTTTTTTGCCATGTGCTGACTGTAATTTTGATACGTGAGTATCTGCTGTGACTGCCACATGGTAAACGGAGAAACAATCAATGATTGGATGAAGGAGAACACAAGAAAATATTTTCATTTGTTTAATACTTTAGTGTCTTCAGCTTGTTTCAAGGCACTTCCAAAAGTCAGAATGGGGAGATGCTATAATACCCTGATCCTCATTTTAATCATGTTGTTTTCCACACTTTATCTGTATCGCACACCTTTCCTCTACCATGGAGACTGGCCTATGTCCATTTGAACAAGTCTCCACCATCATAGTTCTTTGAATCACAGAACGGTGATTGTTTAGAAGGAGGCAACTCAACCTGCCAAGTTCATGTTGACTCTCTGCAGCCAATGTGGCTAGTCTCATTCTCCCACTCTTTGCCTGCAGCATTCCTTCAATTACTTATTCAATTTATTTCTTGAAAGCTATGACTGAATCGCCTCTTTAAGCGATGACAACACAGGAGGAGGCTGTTCAATCCCTCAGGTCTGTTCCTCCATTCAATTAGGTTACAATTGATCTGTATCTGAACTTCATTTACCCGCCTTCAGTCCATAAACCTGCCTAAAAGCAATCATATTAAACCTCAATTTTGAAGAATTGGTTCTCAGTTTCACTTGCTTTGTGGGGGAAGACAGTTCGAGATTTCCACTTCCCTTTATATGAAGCAGTGCTTCCCTAAAAAGGCTAAGCTCTAATGATCTTAAACACCTCAGTTAGATGAATGTTTAACCCTTAATAGCCAGGGAACACATGCTGGACTGTGCAACCTGAGAGCAGCGGGGCCATTTGAGACCCCAGGGACTGGTCATTCCTGCCCTTTTGCAAGTCATCACAGGCCCAGATAAGGATCCCATGCTTAAAGTCATGAGCTGTGGGCAATAATGGATTTAAAGCAATTTTGGTTGTGGGGGAGGAAGAGCTAGAACCTTAAGGGACACTGAATGTTTACAGTTGGAGAAGGATCCTTAAGCAAGTGGATTTGTTTCCTTCAAGCACACATGAGGAAGGAGAGGGGAATCCACCTCACGTAGTCTTCTCCCTCTTCATATTAGAGTCATAGAAATGTACAGCATGGAAACAGACCCTTCAGTCCGACTCGTCCATGCCGACCAGATATCCTATATTAATCTAGTCCCATTTGCCAGCATTTGGCCCATATCCCTCCAAACCCTTCCTATTCATGTACCAATCCAGGTGCCTTTGAAATGTTGTAATTGTACCAGCTTCCAACACTTCCTCTGACAGCTCATTCTATACATGCACTATCTTGTGTGTGAAAAAGCTGTGCCTTAGGACCCTTTTATATTTTTCCCCTCTCACCTTGAACCTATGCCATTTAGTTTTGGACTCCCCTACCCTGGGAAAAAGATCTTGGTTATTCACCTCATGATTTTATGGACCTTTATAAAGTTCACCCCTCAGCTCCAGGGAAAATAGCCCCAGCCTATTCAGCCTCTTCCTATAGCTCAAGCCCTCCAACCCTGGCAACATCCTTGTAAATCTTTTTGGCACCGTTTTGAGTGTAACAACATCTTTCCTATAGCAGGGAGACCAGAACTGAACGCAGTATTCCAAAAGAGGCCTAACCAATGTCCTATACAACTGCAACGTGTCATCCTAACTCCTACACTCAATGCATTGACCAATAAAGGCAAGTGTACCAAATGCCAATCTGTGACTTCACTTTCAAGGAGCTATGAACCTGCACTCCAAAGTCTCTGTTCGGCAACACTCCCCATTAAGTGTATACGTCCTGCCCCGATTTGCCTTTCCAAAATGCAACACCCCACATTTATCTAAATTAAGCTCCATCTTCCACTCCTCGGCCCATTGGTCCATCTGTTCAAGGTCCCGTTGTACTCTGAGGTAACCTCCTTCACTATCCACTACACCACCAATTTTGGTGTCATCTGCAAACTTACTAACCATATCTCCTATGTTCACATTCAAATTATTTATATAAATGACAAAAAGCAGTGGGTCCAGCACCGATCCTTGCTGCACACCACTGGTCACAGATCTCCATTCCAAAAAACAACCTTCCACCACCATCCTTTGTCTCCTAGCTTGCTGATTGAAATAAGCAACTGAAGTGGAACCTGCAAAGCCAAAAGGCATTGTAAAATGAACAGAGGACCTGCCCTTTAGCAGATCACTACAAACACACACTGCAGCCTTTACTATAACTTAGACCTTTTAGCCCCATTCTAATTGTGAGAGTGAAGCAATTCCATTGGAAACATCCAAAATACATTACTTTACCATGTAGAAGATACAGCAGATACTCTCCATAACGCAAGAATTCAACATATTAGCACTCAAACCAGTTACTGCTGATAATCAGGAGGAAGAGGAATTAGCTGTTGGCTACAAATGTTGCCAGAATACCAAACAAAACCTGTTCGGTTGTAGCCACAATTTAGTACTGGAAGATTTAGCACCCCAAGTTTGTTTCATGATGATGAACGCACGCGTCCTCTCAATCTTGAGATTCATTGTTGCTAAAATTGTTAGGGGTATGGGTGAAAGGTCACAGGAATTTGCCCAGAAAAACCACTCAACAACAGATCAGTAACTTATCCGTGCCTGAACAAGTTGTTCTGAGTGTTATTCCTGAGTCTCCTTGAGGCTGAGGAAGGATGAACCTGCTGTTACTGAGACAGAGAAGTCAGGAAGCACATGGAGTGTCAGCTCGTTAGATATTGCCTTGGCACTGATCAGCTGCTAGTGATGGGAGGAGCTGGCACCACAGTCAGACATGTGGCTGTGTTATCACAAATGGTGGAGGTTGATTAGGCTGGTTAAAAAGGAAGCAGTGTGAGAGAGAGAAAAAACAGTTGCAGAGATTTGTAACCAATGAGGAGTCATTGTGGATCAATTAATTGATACTTGAACCCGTTTTTTCAAACTCACTTTCCTGGGATTCCGAATCTGGTGAAGTTGATTACTCCATCTGTGCCATGTAAAACAGTGCAACATTACAACAATATAAAGCCCTGCAGCTTCGTCCTTTCCATTAAGGGGAGCAGAACATGCACTTGCTAAGATAATGAGATACACACAGCACATTTCTGTCATCTTTGTTCTTTCCTGGGATGTGGGTGTCTCTGGTAATTTTTCCTCATTTTTTTGTCCATTCTTAAATGGCCTTAAACTGAGTGGCTTGCTCAGCCATTTCAGACAGCAGTGATGTATCAACCAGGTTGCTATGGCCCTGGAGTCACATCTAAATCAGACCATTTAAGGACGATACACTTCCACCTTTAAAGGACATTAGTGAACCAGGTAGGTTTTTTAAAAAGACAATTGATTAGTGGTTCACAGTCACCATTAGGATAGATTTTAATTCCAGATTTTTAGTGAATTCAAATTTCATCATCTGGAAAAGGTGGCACGGTGGCTCAGTGGTTAGCACTGCTGCCTCACAGCGCCAGGGACCAGGGTTTGATTCTAACCTCGGGTGACTGTCTGTGTGGTGTTTGCACATGTTCCCAGTGTCTGCATGGGTTTCCGCTGGGTGCTCCGGTTTCCTCGCACAGTCCAAAGATGTGCAGGTTAGGGGGATTGGCCATGCTAAATTGCCCATAGTGTCCAGGGATGTGCAGGCTGGGTTGATTAGCCATGGAAGATGCAGGGTTACGGAGATGGGGTAGAATGGTCTTCAGAGGGTCAGTGTGGACTTGATGGGCTCAATGACCTGCTTTCACACTGTAGGGATCCTATGAATGTTCTACCAGAGCTGCTTATCCTAAAAGGAATAGATTGGCAATTATTTTACCATGTTGGGATTCAAACACACGTGCCCAGAACATTAGTGTGGGGTTCTCAACTAGAAGTCCAAAGTGCCGTTATCCCTGTGCAGCTGCCTCCCCTGTCAAGTTTTCTGTAGTTTCGTTTTTTGGGTTATACCTATCCATGCTCTCTTCTGTAGACATTACACCCTATTGATCAACAGGGGGAGGTTCCAATCTACATCCCCCATTGGACTCCTATACAATTGGGCATTCATGTGTTGCTGTTGTGGGATTTGGCTGTGGGCATAATGTCTGTCATGTTTCCTATAGTGCAACAGTGGTTACACTTCAAAATGTACTTCACTGGCTGTAAAGTGGTTTTTGATGTCCTGGGGTCATGAAAGGCCTTGTAAAAAATGCAAGATTTTTCCATTTTTTGTGCATTAGCTTTTACAAGATTGGAAAATGGGCATTAGGGACTTTTACTGGATGGGACAGTTGTTGGTGGGGGGACATGTGACAAACATTCGAAGGGTATTTCCTATCAGAGCTACTTACCCTGCTTTACCATGCCTGTCTTCAGGTTGGTGATAAGTGTAACATGATTATTGTTACATTTCTATTTCAGATACATGGGATGCGTATTTTATAATTCACTATCCAACTCTTGGGTCTTTACTCAAAAAGCAAACAGGTGCAAGCAAATTTAAAAGATTAAAAAGGCACAAGATTCAGAAAACACACAAGACCACAAATGTGAAACCGCAAGACTTGACAACCTCCAGAAACCCTCAAATGTGATAAATAGGTTGTGAATGGAAATACAATTACTTTGATCTTAAATTGTTTTCTTCCGACCCCCGTCAACGTCATCACTGACCTTTTTTCATTCTGATTGAGATTTATCATCATTGTTGCTTACCTTTATACTCCTGATCTCATTTGTATTTGACCATATGAAAAGAAAATTATGGGGGGACGCTGTTGAGGTAGAGGGATCATAGTGGGAAAGTAAATTCATAGACTCTTCTTGTAATGATATCCAATCCTAGTCAGGTAGCACAGACAGTGGCCATTTGGCCCTTTAGTGTTTGTGCTGGCTCTGTGAAGGAACTATTCCAATTAGCCCCATTCCCGCTGCTCACATTCCTGCAATAGCCTCTGGTTTTCAGCTACACCTGAGGGTGAACAATCATCTTCATGGCTACCTCAACCAAATCTGATATTTTAAAGGCTTCTATCAAGTTCCTTTTCTTTAACATGATTGGGGTTTTTATTACTCTTGAATTGAAAGGTTTGCTGCACCCTTTCACAGGACAGTTAAGAGACGTATGTGGGCCAGACCAGATAAGGATGGCAGATTTTCATCCCTAACGGGCATTAACGAATCAGATTTTATTTTACAACAATCAATGATAGTTTCCTGCTCAGCATTATTGAGACTTGTTTCCAACTCCCAATTGAGAACTTAAATATAAGTTTCACCAACTGCCCCGGACTCTGAATGACTAATTCAGTGCCATTACTGGTACACCAGTTTCTCCCAAACACACAATCCTTCCTGTTTCTAGTAAATGCTGAGGAAGAGACTGGGTGAGCTAACTCTTTCAAAGGCACGGGGGGCCCTTGGTAAATCTCCCCACTTTGCTCACTGAATGGACCCTACAACCCCCTTAACTTCCAGCATTGCCGACACAAGACTCAGCTGCTCACATTGGGCTCGTCCCGCCTCTCTCTCCGTTTAACTTTCTGTATCTCAAAGTCTTCCAGTAACGTCTCCATCAGTCCCCTGGAACGACCTGGTCCAGAAGGCTCCTGTTCTGTAGGTGTGCAGTCTGGCTGTGGAAGAGGCATGGGGCTTTCAGTCGATGGTGACACGGAACCAGACTTCTCAATTTTCCCTGCAATCAGAAGAGCTCAACGATAACACCAGGCAACATCAACATGTCACAAAGAAGTACGAATGGCAAAGGAGGATATAAGGATATAATTCAGGATTAATTCGAGACAACTTTGGATATATTAAATGCAAGAATGTGACCTATTGCTAATAACAGAGCAAAACTGAAATTATTTGAGAAGTGTGGGAAATGATGAATGGTAAGGAATTGTGTTTGAGATGCTGTCGATACTGAGAGTGATATTTTGCATCAGGCACATTGCTCCCGCATTCCCAATAACTTCACTGTACAGCTTTGGGAGGTTGGGTGTTGGTTGGGTTAAAGGGAGCTTGGAGGTGGGGAAGTGACTTTAATTGGCACAGAGGTCCCTCCACGCCCCACCATTGCTCAACACCAGCCCGTGCTGGTATGCCCACAGTGTGGGCCTCTCCCTGGGTGGAACAGAAAGTCAGGGATGGCTATCTAAGTGTCTTTTAAATGTTGTAACTGTACCTACATCCACCACTTTCTCTGGCAGTTCATTTCCACACATGAACCACTCACTGTGTAAAAAAATTGCCCCTCGTGTCCCTTTTAAATCTTTTCCTCTCACCTTAAAAATATGCCCCCTAGTTTTTAACTCCCCCATGTTTGGGGAAAAGACCTTTGTCATTCATCTTATCTATGCCCTTCATGATTTTATAAACCTCAATAAAGGTCACCCCTCAATCCTCTGTGTTCCAGTAAAAAATGTCCCAGCATTTCCAGTCTATTTTTATATCATAAACCCTCCATTCCCAGCAACATCCTGGTAAATCTTTTCTGAGCCCTCTCCAGTTTAATAATATCCTTCCTATAACAGGGTGACCAGAACTGCACACTGTACTCCAGAAGAGGCTTCACCATTGTCCTGTACAACCTCAATATGACATCCCATACCCAAAGGTCTGAGCAAGGTTGCTTGATGCCTTCTTAACCACCCTGTCTACCTGTGATGCAAATTTCAAAGAATTATGTACCTGAACCTCTAGGTCTCTCTGTTGTACAACACTACCCAGGGCCATACCATTAACTGTATAAGCCCTGTGCTTGTTTCCGTTTGCAAAATGCAATACCTCATATTTATCCAAATTAAACTCCATCTGCCACTCCTCAGCCCATTGACCCAACTGATCAAAACCTTTTAGTAATCTTAGATAAACTTCTTCACTATCCATTATACTACCAATCTTGGTGTCATCTGCAAATATACTAACCTTGCCTTCTTTTTTCCTGTCCAAATCATTTACATAAATGACAAACAAAAGTAAACCCAGTACCGATTGGGGGTTGGTTGGGTTAAAGGGAGCTTGGAGGTGGGGAAGTGACTTTAATTGGCACAAAGGTCCCTCCACGCCCCACCATTGCTCAATACCAGCCTGTGCTGGTATGCCCACAGTGTGGGACTCTCCCTGGGTGGAACAGAAAGTCAGGGATGGCTGGGAAGGTGATGTGTTGCCGATTGTTGTTAGCATTAGCCAAATCAAACGATTTAACTATATTTTTACAATTGCTTTGATCATGTTCACCCAAGAATGGTGAGCCTGTGGAATTCATTACCACAGGAAGAAGTTGATGCCAAAACATTGAATGTATTCAAGAGGTGGCTAGATATAGCACTTGGGGTGAATGGGATCAAAGGTTATGGGGAGAAAGCAGGATCAGGCTATTGAGTTGGACGATCAGCCATGATTGTGAAGAATGGCAGAGCAGGCTCGAAGGGCCGAATGGCCTCCTCCTGCTCCTGTCTTTTATGTTTCTAGGTTACATTTTTCGAGTTGGAGTTGCTTCATTGATGATAGCAGAAGGTTATAGCATCATATCCCACTTCAGGGTCTTGACACCAAATCAAGGCATTTTAGAAATTGAAGCTTTTTGTCCTGCACCCATCAGAACCGGGACACACAAAACAAACTTGGGGAAAAGAAAGAGACTGCATTTTATACAGCATGGGAGAGGATGATAGTTGGGTTATCACTGGATTGAAGATGCAGCAAGAACATCAATCATCTCTGTGTTGTTCACTATCTCACTGACCATCCACAGCTCAGAGCAAGCTGCTTATGCCAAATCAGCCTGTGCTTGCTCTGAAGAGTGCATTTACTATTTGATGTGATTCTGGGATTGGAAATTACTTGTTAAATAATTCGGACTGTTGCTAAGCTTTACACTGAAAACCACTTTGACATTACCTACAGTGAGATGCATATGCATGGGGAACCTGTGGATGTGGTGTATCTGGATTTCCAGAAGGCATTTGACAAGGTGCCACACCAAAGGCTGCTACATCAGATAAAGTTGCACGGTATTACAGGTAATGTATTGGCATGGATAGAGGATTGGTTGACCAGTAGAAAGCAAAGAGTAGGGGTAAATGGGTGTTTTTCTGGTTGGCGGTCAGTGGCTAGTGGTGTGCCTCAGGGATCAGTTTTGGGACCGCAATTGTTTACAATTTACATAGATGATTTGGAGTTGGGGACTAAGTGTGGTGTGTCAAAATTTGCAGATGACACTAAGGTGAGTGGTAGAGCAAAGTGTGCAGAAGACACTGAAAGTCTGCAGAGGGATATAGATAGTCTAAGTGAGTGGGCAAAGGTCTAGCAGATGGAGTACAATGTTGATAAGTGTGAGGTCATCCATTTTGGTAGGAATAACAGCTGTGCAGAGGGACTTGGGTGTCCTTGTGCATGAATTGCTGAAGGTGGGATTGCAGGTGCAGCAGGTAATTAAAAAGGCAAATGGAATTTTGTCTGCCATTGCTCGACGGATGGAGTTTAAAAACAGGGAGGCTATGCTGCAGCTGTATAGGGTCCTGGTGAGGCCACACCTGGAGTATTGTGTGCAGTTTTGGTCTCCTTACTTGAGAAGGGATATACTAGCATTGGAGGGGGTGCAGAGGAGATTCACTCGGTTGATTCCAGAGTTGAGAGGGTTGGATTATGAGGAGAGACGGAGTAGACTGGGATTATATTCATTGGAATTCAGAAGAATGAGGAGAGATCTTATGGAAACATATAAGATTATGAAGGGAATAGATAAGGTGGAGGCAGGGAGGTTGTTTCCGCTAGCAGGTGAAACTAGGAATAGAGGGCATCGCCTCAAAATAAAGGGAAGCAGATGTAGGACTGAGGTCAGGAGGAACTTCTTCACCCAAAGGGTTGTGGATCTGTGGAATTCCCTGCCCAGTGAAGCGGTTGAAGCTACCTCGCTGAATGTTTTTAAGGCAAGGCTAGATAAATTTTTAAACAGTAAAGGAATTAAGGGTTATGGTGAGTGGGCGGGTAAGTGGAGCGGAGTCTCAAAAAGATCAGCCATGATCTTATTAAATGGCGGGGCAGGCTCGAGGGGCCAGATGGCCTACTCCTGCTCCTAGTTTTTATGTTCTTATGTGCTCAAAGCTACATATGTAAATACTCAGCACCCTGTTTGATAGAGGCAAAAGGAATTTGTATATACATCACACCTTTTCAAAAGTAAGGACCATGGAGACAGCCAAATTTTGCTGCATTCCCATGACAATACACTGACCTATTAGAATCTACCTGCCTGACTGAGAATTAAGATTGATAGTTCACTGTGGTGGTGGAAGCAGGCAATGATCCAATATAGATTAGATGGGCCCAATGGCATTCTACTGTGCCATAACAAAGACTCCACAACTCTTTAGGAAATCAATGACAAAATAAAACCTGACAAAAGCTGAAATTCGCTCACAAAAAACCCCACAATTTCTCTTTCAATTGTTCTCAGATTGAATAATCCGTGAAATAGCTAATTCTGAAAACTTCACTGCTGAGCAGTCACACTGACAATCGGGATGCGTCCCAAACACTGTTTCTCACACACTTTCAACACAATTTAAGAAATTTTATTCCCCATTGCTA
The DNA here is from genome assembly GCF_021869965.1 of Rhincodon typus. Classification (NCBI taxonomy): domain Eukaryota; kingdom Metazoa; phylum Chordata; class Chondrichthyes; order Orectolobiformes; family Rhincodontidae; genus Rhincodon; species Rhincodon typus. The sequence goes on from NC_063334.1 coordinate 30,570,550, forward strand.
AGGCTAACTAAAGGAAGGAAAGCAGAAAGCAGAACAAGAGATAATTATTAATCTTTTTGTGACATTTCTGTTCCACTTGCAAGAAACAATGGATTATGTCCATATTTTTTAAGAGGTACTTATTTCTGTCAGAATTGTATTAAACTAAAAATATCTCACTTGTCCTGGACAGAGTAACTAAGAGTGTGGATTCCTGTTCTAAAGTGAACCTTTTCTTCCTAACTTGAATTCAAACGAGATGACCATTTCAGCACAAAAGTATCACAAGCTATGCAAGTTCACATTATGTAATTGTGATATTTGTCAAATCTCTGTCATGTGAGCATGCGTTAAGCGCATTTGTTCCCTCTGACATCTCTTTATCTTTGTACATCCACCAGCTCTACAACCTCTGAGATCTCTGTGCTTCTCTGGCTTTGACTTCTTGAGTGTCCCCGATTTTATGTGCTCTACCACTGGTGGCTGAGACTTCAGTTGTCTGGGCTGCCCTAAAATGGGAAAATCTCTTCTTAAACACCTCAATTTTGTCCTTTTCCTTAAATATCTTCTTCGAACCCATTCTTTGACCAAGTTATCTGCCCTGATAAATCCTTACGGAGCTCGGTGTCAAATTTGGTCATGATAATGTTCCTATGAAGCCTCTTGGGATGTTTTGATATGTTGAAGATTCTTTGTAAAAAAAAATGCAAGTTGTTTTCATTGTCTGCTTTTAATTTCAGCCAAGTGAGGCACCTTCCAGCCATCCCCAGACAGCAGGTAAAAACCAACTTCAAAAGTATGGCTTCAACAACACCCTTCATCAAGAAGGGCTCACAAATCATACAGGACACAATGGACCAACCGATATTACAGGACTGACTAAATTTCATAGACAGCACAGAAGGAGATCCTTCAGGTCATTTCCCCTGTGATATCCCCTAAAAAGAACTATTCAATTAATCCCACTACCCTATTCTTTCTTCACAGCCTTGCAATTTTTTTTCCCTGTTGGGTAATTAAAAGGTACTGGAAGTTACAATCAAATTTGCTTCCACTTTTGTTTTCATACCATGTGTCCCAGACTGTAACCACTCGCTGTGTAAAGAAAGAAAATTCTCATCGCTTTGGTACAGTGAAGATTCATTAGTCCCTGGGATGAGGGGGTTGTCCTATGATAACAGACTGAGTAATTTGGTTTTATATTTTCTGGATTTAAGAGGAATAAATGGTGATCTCATTGAAACATACATGATTTAGAAGGGGCGTGATTAGCTGGATGTTTCTGTTATTCAGGGAATCTCATGCCTGGTTTCGGGGGTTGACCAATTTGGACTGTGATGAGAAGAAATTATTTCACTCAAGAGTTGTGAATCTTTGGAATTCTCTACCCCAGCAGGTTGTCGATTTTCTTGAATATGGATACATTTAGAGCTCAGATGGACTCATTTCTGGCATCTCAGGGAATTAAGCAACATGTGGAACACAAGAGGAATGTGAGAACTGAAGCCCAAGATCAGCATGAATGTACTGAATGGCAGATCAAACTCAATGGATCATATGGTCTATTCCTGCTCTTATGTTTTTCTACCCCAACTGCCAATGAATACGAGACAACAAGGTGCAGGGCTGGATGAACACAGCAGGCCAAGCAGC
>NC_063334.1:30572191-30585873 GCF_021869965.1 Rhincodon typus
TAGTAGGAACTGCAGATGCTGGAGAATCCGAGACAACAAGGTGCAGGACTGGATGAACACAGCAGGCCAAGCAGCATCACAGGAGCAGAAAGGCTGACATTTCGGGCCTAGACCCTTCATCAGAGAAGGGGGAGGGGAAGGGGGTTCTGAAATAAATAGGGAGAGAGTGGGAGGCAGATAGAAGATGGATAGCGGAGAGGATAGGTGGAGAGGAAACAAACAGGTCGAAGACGCGGGGATGGGGCCAGTAAAGGTGAGTGTAGGTGGGGAGTTAGGGAGGGGATAGGTCAGTCCAGGGAGGACGGACAGGTCAAGGGGGCGGGATGAGGTTGGTCGGTAGGAGATGGGGGTGCGGCTTGAGGTGGGAGGAGGGGATAGGTGGGAGGAAGAACAGGTTAGGGAGGCGGGGACGAGCTGGACTGGTTTTGGGATGCGGTAGGGGGAGGGGAGATTTTGAAACTTGTGAAATCCACATTGATACCATTGGGTTGCAGGGTTCCCAAGCGGAATATGAGTTGCTGTTCCTGCAACCTTCGGGTGGCATCGTTGTGGCACTGCAGGAGGCCCAGGATGGACATGTCGTCTGAGGAATGGGAGGGGGAGTTGAAATGGTTCGCGACTGGGAGGTGCAGTTGTTTGTTGCGAACCGAGCGTAGGTGTTCTGCAAAGCGGTCCCCGAGTCTCCGCTTGGTTTCCCCGATGTAGAGGTAGCCACACCAGTCGCTCCTTATTTCCTCTAGCTCCTCAGAGATTTAATTTCAAGAATATTTTATTGCATATAAAGAGCTTTCAGACATCTTGTGGTGTGGCAGGAATTTTGTAGATGCACATCCTATTTTTTCATCTACTTGTGGAGTGAACACAAACACTGACGTCAAAAAACAGAAGCCTCGTTACTGACATGGAGCAAAGTCTTTTGGTTTTGGAGTGGGCAAGGTTAGAAGCTGTTTGCTTGGTTGTCACATCTAGACTTCAGGGAGATAGTAAGAACTGCAGATGCTGAAGTCAGGGAGCTCAGGATCTGTGTGTTTTGTAGTTTTTCACTGCAGCCAGTAGAGGTCAGTAGAAAACCAGAATCTGCAGCACTGAGCACTGGAGAAAGTCAGGCATCTCTTTTGCATTTTCCAATCTTCTTTCCAGTGCTTGAAGTGTGTGATGTACATTGCAGTTGGGTGGGCATCAGCAATTCATAAAGTCAGAGTCAAAACAGCACAGAATGAAGCAATTTTACCCAGAGGTCATCCTGGTGTGAAATACAGCAATCCATTCAGTCCCACTTCTCTTTCTCCTCACAGCCCTACAAACTTATTTCCCTCAAGCGACAATCCAATTTATTTCAGAAATCAACGTCCCACCTTCCTAAGCAGTTCCACGTCTAATAAGTTCTTCCTTGCATATCCTCTGTGTCTCTTGCCCAATCTGTGTCCTGGTACCGTGAGGGCTTGTATCCACAAAATCCTTTGTCACAACTACAGGAAGTCCCAAAGTAGTAACTGGGAGCAGCTTTTCTTTGTCTACCTTGTCTATACGTACAATAATGTTGTAAAGGTAAAGTCACCATAATCCTAGAGGACCATAGGGCTGCTTGCTCATTAGAGAGAGGTAATGGGTGGTAGCTAAACCTGAGAGTCACCACACCTCAAGGTGAGCAGGTGAAACCTTTATGGTGCAGGAATTGATTCTGTGGTGTTGGTTTCACTCTGTATTGCAAACTAGCTATCCAGCCAACTGAGCCGCAATAATCTTGTATGCCTCTGTCAAATCACCCCTTAATCCATTTCATTCTCAGGAGAATAACCCCAGCTTCTCCAACCTCACTGTGAGGCCTAACTGCAGTCCCCCCAATCCCTGGAACCATTTCGGTGAATCTCCTTTGCACTCGGTCAAGGACTCACCTGTTCTCCCGGAAGTGTACGTGAGCATAATGCACACAACACTCGAGTGGTGGCCTGGGCCGTTTCAAAGTTCGGCATAACTTTCCTGCTTTTGCTCTCAATGATTTTATTTATCCAGCCTTAGATCCCATATGCTTTGCTAACTACTGTCTCAATGTTCCTTGCCATCTTCAAAGATCAATCCATGTGAACCCTCAGGGTCCCCTGTCCATGCACACACTTTAGAATTGCACCATTGTATTGCCTTTCCCCATCTGTCCCTCAAAGTGCACCACCTCACATGTCTGCCCCTCCTGTCTGCCCATGAAAATTCAGTTGCAGTTGATTGGTATCAACCTCACTGTTGCCACACCTCCAAGTTTGGTATCACCCACACATTTCGAAATGCCTTTGATGTGCCGCTTGACAGATTTCCATTAATTCCACCTGGTGGATGAGTTTTGGAGTTCTGTATTTTACTATAACTTCCTTGCCCTGCACAATATAGAATAGCTCCATTTCCAACACACATTAGCATTCAACGTGGGCCTTGCTGTTTAACACAAACATCAATTGCTAAAAGCATCAGATTGAACCATAAAGCACCCACATGTTTTTTTTTGCAATGGCAAGGAGCAATAAATATTGTACAAAATTTGAAGCTCAGACCACACTCTGGAAGTGGTTGATCACAGTTCTATGCGTGTTATTAATCATTGGGCAACAGAATCACCTCTAATTCTGGAAGTCATGGGTACAAGCTAGTTTTAGACCCTCCTGTAACCGTTTCCCCAGAGATTTGGACACATAATCTGGGCTGACCCTTCGGCATGGTATTGAGTGAATGGGCATCAGGTGCTAAATAACTGTGTGGAGCTGTGTAATCCTGGTAGTGCACCTGACCCTGTCAGTTTTGGCTCAAACTATTTCCTTTATCTGTACACAAAAGATCTGCCTTTATTGGATAGAAGCACAACTGGGAAAGGGAGAACTTGCATTTAGACAGCACCTTTCCCAACATCAGAATGTCCCAAAGTGCTTTACAGACAATTACGTAAAACTTACAAAAACATGATATCTTTCAGTATTGTCTGTTCAGAGGAAAATATATTTTATGTGACAGTGGGACGACATCCCCCCGATCTTTGTCAAAATAGTGCTTTGGGATCTTTTACATCCACCCACATGGCCAACCAAGGGCCTCAGTACAATACCAGGATCATTAGCCGCCACTTCCAGGAGATGCCACCACCAGACACATATTCCCCTCCCCTCCCTTGTCCACCTTCCACAAGGACTGTTATCTCTGGGACACCTTGGTCCACTCCTCCTTAACTCCCAACATCTCCTCCACGCCCCACTCCCCACAGCCTCACTGCACCTTCCCCTGTAACCGCAGAAGGTGTAACACCTGCCTGTTTACTTCCTCCCTCCTCAGTATCCAAGGGCCCAGACGCACCTTCCAGGTGAAGCAGCACTTTACCTGCACTTCACTCAGTCTAGTCTGCTCTACATTGGAGAAACAAAGCGTAGACTGGGCGACCACCTCGCAGGACACTTATATTCTGTATGCAAAAAAGACCCTGAGCTTCCAGTGACCTGCCGCTTCAATACACCATCTTGTTCCCGGCCAACATCTCTGTTTCAGGCTTGTCGCCGTGCTCTACTGAAGCTCAGCTGAAGCTGGAAGAACAGCATCTCATTACCTGCTTGTGAACTCTACAACCTTCTGGATTCAACATCGAGTTCAACAATTTTAGGGCTGGATGCACCTTCTCCCATGTTTTTAACCCAACCCTCACACACCAGGCCTTGTTATCACATGGTCTGCTATTACACATAACCCATTGTTAGCCACTTAAAGTCCCCATTAGTAGCTATTCATTCTCCCAGGCTGACCTTTATCCACTCCTTTGTCTGTCCAATTGTTTGCCTCTCTCTTTGGGCTCTATGTCTACCTTTCATTTACTCTTTAGCCCCTATTCCCACCCCATCTTCTGCATTTAAAAAAACATTTTCCTAGCTAGCATCAGTTCTTAGGAAGGGTCACTGGACCCGAAATGTTAACTGATTTCTCTCCACAGATGCTGCCAGTCCTCCTGAGCTGTTCCAGCAATTTCAGATTTTTTTTGTTCCTGTTGGCCTCAGTACAATATCTGATTCACAACAAAGTGGTTCAGATAGTAGAGCATTCCCTCAGTACTGCATTGGCAAGTAAAAGCCTGGAGGAGGCATTTAAATCTGGAGCCTGAACCTGCACACTCTTGATTCAGCGGCAACCGATAGCTGAGCTCAGGTGAACAGAGCCAACAGAAGCTCTAGAAAGCTGAGAGATAGTAAGAACTACTGATGCTGGAGTCAGAGATAACACAGTGTGGAGCTGGAGGAACACAGCAGGCCAGACAGCATCATTTCTGAAGGAGGGTCCCGACCCGAAACGTCAGCTTTCCTGCTCCTCTGATGCTGCCTGGTCTGCTGTGTTCCTCCAGCTTCACACTGTGTTATTGCTAGAAAGCTGACACTTACCCATCGGAAGACCTTGTGGCGCAGTGGTTAGCTTCCCTGACTCGGAGACAGAAGCTCTGTGTTCAAGACCGGCTCCAGGATGCATTCGTTTGAGATGAATTCACAAAGAGACCAAACAGGCTGAGCGTCATCCCTTTGAACAGTCAGCGAGAGAGATTCTGGCTCAACTGGGTGATACAGAGGTAGGAACTCTACCACCACAGGCTTCAAATGCAAGTGAGAAGTGTGTATGCCCACAGCAACCTGGAATATCTGGGGAAATCGGTGGGTTGAGCAATGACCTGGATCAGATTGGCGCCGTGGGCACATTCCCACATTTCCTTTGGAGTGTATAACTTGCCCCTATCCCTGGTGCAGGAACTGTGGGCAGTTCCTGCCTTAAGGACTGAGAACTGCAGCACAGGAAATTTGGACTCCTCCTGCAAAGAAATTAATTCTGCCCTCTCTGGGGAATACCCGAATGAAGCACCATCATGCTTAGAAATGTTACAAGGTTCAGGAACACAAGCCAATGCAACTGACCATCTCCCACCCTTTCAGGAAAATTCTGACCTCCTGATATTTTATTTCCAGTGTGGGGATTTGTGGGGGCAGAGAATAAATGAGAATTGGTGACATTTTTTAAAACAGAAACCGGCAGTTACTGCTATGACTTCATCCTGGCACCATGACAGTGTCTGAACAGTGGGAGTGGATCAGTGCCAAGTAAATGTGGGGGGTTGGGGGGAGACAATGTACAGACTGAATACACAAGCCTGCTCTGGCAAGCATTTAAAGAGAACTGATCAAACACGACTGACAGGGTGAAGTTGCGGATGGAGGAAAGCAAAGCAAACGCCAAGTTTACCGTCATACCTGACCTCAGAGGGGACGCACCACGGATCCAACAGAATTATGTCTTGGCTGAAAGGGTTAAGTGATAAGGAATGGTTGCTTGGACCAGGCAAAAGACATCTAAATTATTTAACCTGGACCAAAGTAGCAGTAGCAGCACCAAACAGAAAATGAAGCAAGCTAATATTCCATGGGACATGGAACGTGAAAGAAAGATGGAACTGAGTTGGTTAAGATGATTCAAGTAGTTGATTGGGTGGATAAAGAAAAGCTATTTTCTCTGGCAGGAGACTTCAGAACCTTAAAACGAGAGCAACACTTTTCAGGGGCGATGTCAAGAAACACTTCTACACACAAGGCTGATAGAAACCTGGGACACTGGCCCCTACACACCCCCAAATGTTGCTGATGTTGGGGGCCCATTAAAAATGTCAAAACTACAACAGTATGCATTTATGTAGCATCTCTCAACTCGCAAAGTATTTCACTGAAATGCTGACAAAGACAATTTGATGCTGACATGGAGAGAGGTGACCTTAAGTTCATTCAAAGGTGTAGATATTCCAGATCATTTCAAAAGGAGGACAGAGCAAGTGAGAGACCATCAGGCAAAGGAGCAGTAGGCCATTCAGCCTTATCAAGTCTGTTTGCCATTCTAGGGAATCATGGCTGACCTGAAACTCCTCAACTCCAATTTTCTGCCTTTGCCCCATAACCCCTGATTCTTTTACTGATTAAAAATCTGTTTGTCTCAGTTTTGAATGTACTTAATGACCCAGACTCTATTGCCCCCTGAGGTAAAGAATTCCACACATTCATGACCCTCAGAGTAGAAATTCCTCATCTCTGTCATACATGTGACCCCTTATCCTGAGATTATGCTCTCTGGTCCAAAACTCTCCCACAAGGGGAAACAACTTCTCTGCATCTACCTCTCAAATCACCAAACAATCCTGATGTTTCAAAAAGTTCGCCTCGTTCTTCTAAACTCCAATCAACACAGGCCCAACCTACTCGACTTTTCCTCATAAGAAAATCTCTCCAGACCTTCTCTGGACTGTCTCTAATGCAAGTATATCTTAGATAAGGGGATCAAAACAGTTCACATTATTCCACTTGTGGTGTGACTAACGCCTTGTATAGTTTTAGTAAGACCTCCCTACTTTTAGACGTCATTCCCTTTAAAATAAAGCCAATATTCCATTTGCCTTCCCTGTTACCTGCTAAACATGGATGCCAGCTTTATGTGATGCACGCATGAGGACTCCCAAAACCCTCTGTTCTGTAGCCTTCTGCAGTCTTTCTCCATTTCAATAATATTCAACTCCTTATTCTTCCTGCCAAAGTGCATAACCCCACATTATACTCCATCCACTAAGTATTTTCCTCACTTACTTAACCTGTCTATATCCTTCTGCAGACTCTTTGTGCCATCCTCACCATTTGCCTATCCACTTATTTTTGCATCATTCACAAACTTGGAGATAGTACATTCACTTCCATTATCCAGGTCATTAACATATGCTGTAATTAATTGTGTCCCTGACACTGATCCCTATGGTACTACACTACAGGTTTACCACCCCAAAAATGCCCACTTTATCCTTTCTTCTATTAATTTGCCAATCCTCTATTGATATTAATATGCTATATCCAACCCCATGGGTTCTTATTAAGTTGCCTAACGCATGGTATGTTACAAAAAAAGAGGAAGTGGAGAGGTTTCGGGAGGGAAGTCCAGAAAGATCAGGGCTTCAGCACTGTCAGGTAGTTGAAGCAGACACTAAGGGCTCTTGGCACGGTGGTAGTGCCCCTTTCTCTGAACCAGGAGTCCCAGTTCAAGTCCCACCTGCTCCAGAGGCAGGTAATAACATCTCTGAACAGGTTGATTAGAGAATATCTAGAAGCGGAGACGATAGCAATGTTTAAGAGGCATTCAGACAGGCACATGAACAGGCAGGGGATAGTGGGATATGGACCATGCGCAAGCCCCAGTGGTGGAGCTCCTGAAATTGTAAATGCTCAAGAAGCCAGAACTGAAATAGGGCAGAGACTGATCGATTTGTTCAGTCAGGCCAAGGAATGAAAGCAATTAAAATGGAGCTCAAATACATTGCAGCCACACTCTTCATTGAATCCTGAACAGGCTCGAGGAAGATTGTACCTTCAATCTTGTAGCATTCTCTCGCCGCTGTGCTGGAACACCAGCCTGGATATTGTGTTGAAGCTTCGAGAGTGGGACTTGAACCAATTACCGGAGGCAAGGATAGTTTCCAGTAGTCACAGTGGACACTGAAAACACTAAACCAAGTTATGGAAAGCGATTATTCATCAATCCTGGAAAGCTGGCAGGAACATTCCCCTGAAAATTCATGTGGTATTTCACACCACTGGTGCTGACCCCTTCAAGGTTCATGGGGTCAGATTCATCGTTTAAATGTCTTCATGGGCACACAGAGACAATCCTGCCACCTTGTCCGAAGGTGCTGGAGAGCTTGGTGATCCTAGTCTCCGTCCCAGGGAAGCAGATGATTGTCCCCAATGCTCCATTTTGTATGGCATCTCTTTAAACAATTAACGTCAATGAACACAGAACAATACAACACAGGAATAGGTCCTTCGGCCCACCATGTCTGTTCCAACCGTGATGCCATTTTAAACCAATCCCATTAGCCTGTGTATGGTCCATATCCCGCTATCCCCTGCCTGTTCATGTGCCTGTCTGAATGCCTCTTAAACATTGCTATCGTCTCCGCTTATAGATATTTTCCAATCAACCTGTTCAGAGATGTTATTATATGCCTCTGGAGCAGGTGGAACTTCAACATGGGACTCCTGGTTCAGAGAAAGGGGCACTACCACTGTGCCAAGAGCTCCTCGTCTCTGCTTCTACTACTTCCCCTGACAGTGCACCTACCATCTTCTGCAAAAACAAAGTATATCGCACATCTTCTTTAAACTTTCTCCCCCTCACTTTAAACTTATGTCCCTTAGTATTTGATGTTTTCATCCTGGGAAGAAGACTTAGAGTATCGGCTCTATCCATGCCCTCATAATTTTATGTATTTCTATCTGGTCGCCCCCCTTAGCCTCTGATGCTTTAGCAAAAACAATCCAAGTTTGTCCAACCTCTCCTTATGGCTAATACATTCCAATCCAGGCAACCTTCTGGTAAACCTCTTTTGCGCCCTCTCTAAAGCTTCCACATCCTTCCTATGATATGGTGACCAGAACTGCACATGGTACTCCGAATGTAGGCTAACTAAAATTTTATACACCTGCAACATGACATACCAACTTTTATTCTCAGTACTCTGACCGATGAAGGCAAACATGCCATACCCCTTATCTACTGGTGTTGTCACTTTCAGGGAGATATGGACTTGCACCACAAGATCCCTTTGTATATCAATGCTCATAAGGGTCCTACCATTTGTTGTAAACTTTCCTCTAGCATTTAACCTTGCAAAATGTATCACCTCATTGTCTGAATTAAACTCCATCTGACATTTCTCTGCCCAACTTTTCAACTGATCCATAACCTCCTGTATCCTTTGATAACCTTCCCCATTACCCACATCTTCACCTATTTTTGTGTTGTCTGCAAACTTACTAATCAGACCACCTACATTCTCATCGCTTTTCAAAACCTTCCATATGCTTCCTTTCTCTTTTTGACTTGCCCTTCTTGTCACCCAAGGTTCCCAAATCTTGCCATTTTGGCTAAACTTAGGAGTATTATGTTCAATTCTGGTCACTACATTACAGGATGGATGTGGAGGCTTCAGAGAGGGTGCAGAAGAGGATTATCAGGATGCTGCCGGGATTAGAGGATATGACCCAGAAGGTTAGGCTAGAAAAACTCGGGTTGTTTTCTCTGGAGCGGCAGAGGCTGAGAGGAGACTTCACAGAAATCTATAAAATTATGAGATGCACAGATAGGGTTGATGGTCAGAATCTTTTTCCCCAGAGTTGAAATGTCTAAGACCAAGGGGCATACATTTAAGGTGAGAGGGATAAAGTTCAAAGGAGATGTGAGGGGCAAGATTTTTTACACAGAGAATGGAGGAGCCTGGAATGCCATGCAAGAGGTGGTGGTGCAGGCAGATACAATAGGAGAGTTCAAAGGGACTTTTAGATAAGCACATGAATATGCAAGGAAGGGAGGGATATGGACCAAGGGCAGACAGAAGAGATTAGTTTAATTTGGTGTTATGTTCGGCACAACGTTGCAGACCAAAGGGCATGTTCCTGTGCTGTACAGTTCTAGGTTTATCTTTCATCCTTGCAGTAACAGGCTGGCCCTGCCTCTGATCAACCAGACTCCCATATGTCAAATGTGGGGATTTACCCTCAAACAGCCACCTCCAATCTAATTTCTCCAGTTCCTGCCTAAAACTGTCTTCCCCCAATTTTGCACTTTCACCCGAGGATCAGTGTTATCTTTATCCATTGCTGTCTTAAAACTTATGGTATTATGATCACTGTTCCTAAAATGCTTCCTCATTCGATCACCTGGTCAGGCTCATTTCCCAATACAAGGTCCATTACAGCTCCTTCCCTCCTTGGACCATCTACATATTGTTTTAAGAAACCCTCCTGGATGTACCTAACAACTTCTGACCCACCTAAGCTCCTGCTACGAAGGGAGTCCCAGTCAAAACTGGGGAAGTTAAAAATAACCGTTTTGTGTTTACATCTTTCCATGATCTGTTCTGCTATCTTTGTGGCTATTGACAGGCCTATAGAGTAACTCCATCATAGTGACTGTAGCTTTCTTATTCCTGAAATCGACCCAAATGGCATCACTGGATGAGCCCTCCAAGACGCCCTCTTTTAGTACAGCTGTGACATTTGTCTCAATCAATAATGCAACCCCTCCACCCCTTTTACATTCCTCTCTATCTCAACTGAAACATTCAAACCCTGCGATTGGCCTCTCTTGGTCTCAATGTGATACTGAGATTCAGTTGATAAGGCAGGTTCTGACCAGGCTGGGCAATCTCATGTCCAAAAGTCTGGGAAGGATAAGTAACAGGGACTCACCCCAATGAAGACATTCCAGAGTCACTGAAACTTACAATAGAGAAGATGACCATTCAGTCTGACATAAAACCTGAAAGAACTGCGGATGCTGTAAATCAGGAAAAAAACCAGAAGTTGCTGGAAAAGTTCAGCAGGTCTGGCAGCATCTGTGAAGGAAAAATCAGAGTTAACATTTCGTGTTTGGTGACCCTTCCTCAGAAATCAGGGGTTCTAAGGAAGGGGCACTGAATCCGGAACTTTTACTTTGATTTTTTGCTTCACAGATGCTGCCAGACCTGCTGAGCTTTTGCAGCAACTTCTGGTTTTGTTCCATTCAGTCTGGCACACCTGTACAAGCTTGACAAAACAGCAGTCTGCTTAGTCCACTGACTACCCATCTCTTGTTCTGAAGTCATTACAACTCAGAGTGAGGCCTTTTGGTCCATCAAGTCCATGCTGTAAAGAAATCCAGTCAGTCCCACTTCCCAGCTTTATCTCTGTACCTCCGCAAGTTTATCTTCCTCAAACTCCTATCCAATTTCTTTTTGAAATCATTGATTGCCTCCTGCTTCTACCACCGTCATTGTTATCAAGTTTAACTGTCAGAACCAAAACCAGTGGTTATCAATGGAAGAGACTGAACAAATAAGCAGTTCGGGAGAAGGGTCTTTTCCCAGAATATGGTGAAAATATGGAACAAAGGGAATGCTTAAGGTGATTATTGTAGAAATATTTAAGAGGGAACAAGATCAACATGTGATGGAGAAAGTACTAGAAGGTTAGCCCGCCCAAATGAGAAGAGGAGTTTAATGTGGAACATAAACACCAGTACAGACCAGTTGGACTGAATGGCCTGTTTTTGTGCTGTAAATTCTACGTAAACCACTGAACCACAGCATGGAAAGGAGACCATTCGGGTCAGCATGCACATGTTAGTTTCTTGAAAGATCCTATTGGGCCTACTCCTCTGCACTGGCCTCGTGGCCCTGAAAATTCCGTTGTTTATATTGCTTGACCAAATTGGAATGAGTTCATTTCGGAAACCCTGACATTAATTTCTACTCAGGATCTAGGTTCATGAGCTCGAATCAAGGAGATGGAGTCTGGAGCAGACTGCTTGGTCTGCCTCTCCCAGGGATGGAGTGCGATGGACTCTTACCGGGGGCTGTTGTTCTGGAAGAATAGGCCTGGGGTAGCATGGGCTGCTTGGCTCTGGTGGGTCTCTGAACAGTCCTGAGGACCTCCCTCTGGCGCCGCAGCTCCTCCTCTCGGTCCTGCGCTGCCCGGATCTCCTGCTCGATCATCGACAGGGTCTTCTGCCGGCGGGTGCGCAGCTTAAACGGCCCCGTTTGGGCGATGACCTCGGGCTCCTGCGAGTGGCTGACAAAGACATTGTTTCGGGAATAGTCCGTCGGTTCCAAATAGTTGGCACTGTCGCTGAAAGGGCTGAACTCGGGCTTGTACAGGGAAGGTGGCGAGCTGGCCCGGGGGACGTCCATGGTGCCGCACTTTACATCCACTGCCGATCCCTTCGACACGGAGGAGTATCGCCGCTCCTGTGCCACGGGCGCTGGGGCATGGGAAGGCTCCGACGTCGCTGTCCGCGGTTTCGACAGGGCAGCCCCCACAGGGTCGACGGGCACTTGCTCATCTGCCAACACCCTTATCGGCTGCGGTGGTGCCGTTGGGTGATCTTCGCCCGTCCCAGCCCTGTCTGTGTGGCTCTGTTGCGCCAATGCGAGCTGAATGGCATTCTGTACCAACATCTCCGCTCGGTACTGCAGCTCTCGGTCCGTGTCCGATAGCCCCCGGCACTGGTCCGGCTCACCGTCTCCTAGCGGGCTCGAGGTTAACTCCGCCTTGAGGGAGCGCTCATCTCTCTCTCTGTCCACGGGGGTTAGCGCCGGGGGTGTCTGAGGGTGGGAAAACTCCTGAGATCCACCCAGTGAGTAATCCAGGGAAACGTTCATGGTCTCATTTGAAGCACCACTGTCACTCACATTATCAATACTGAGGTCGTTGGAGAGCGTCTCCATCACAGTGGTGTCCTGCGATCGAATGGACAGCTCGTCCAAACCAGAATCCAGCTCTTCTGTGGTTGCAGGAAGGCTGACGCACTTAAAATATTGGTCGGAAACGTCACTGTCGCCGTCTTCATTGAGCATCGTCAAAACTGCCCTGACCTGAGTAAACCCTTCATCGTCCACAAAGACTTTGTTGACCACCTGGTGTTTCATGCTGTTGCTGATAAATTGGTCAGGAGAAGCCTGTCGAAGGGGCACCGTGCCAATTACTTCCTCTTGTTGCTGGTTACCCTGCAGCGTGGGTGCCATCCCCTGGAATGCAGCTTCCTGCTCTCCTCCAGGCACCTTCATGCTCAGTTTGGACGCTTTCCCAATGGACACCTCACTGGCCCCGATTTGCACCGTCTGCCCGTGAGCTTCAGCTAGCTCAGTCATCCCTACTGCAGCCGCACTGTTGTCTTTTACCAGTGTGTCTGCCGTCCTTGTCCCTGACCTCAACGAGACCCCCTTATTGGCTACCGGCCGCTTCTGGTTGGGCTGAGCGGACGTTTCCGATTTGGTTTCCATCTTTAAAAACTGCTGCCTCGCTGTTGAAAAATCTATCTGCTCCGTGACGACATCTTCCCTGTTTACAATGATGGGGTCCGGCGTTACAAACACGTGGGCTTTCTGTCTTGGAGAAACTGGGGAAAGGCCCCCGCTCTGTTTCTTCTGTTTGCGTTCCGCATATTTTTTGTGCGATTCCAGCTTATCTGGGTCCAGCTGCTCCTCAATAGTCTTCTCCTGTGGTGGCTTCCATTTCTCTGCAATACTGGGATTCTTCTTGACCACTTGGCTTCTAATGACTTCTCGTCTTGCTCTTTCAAGTTCAGCTATTTCACTGGAAGCTCGAGTTTTCTTAATCCTGTAGGATTCGTTTTTGTCATCGTCCACAAAAAGCTTGGAGGGTTTCTTGTCTTCGTGATAGGCCCGGAGCTCAAACTTGGCTTCTTTCTTCAGAGGGATGATGGTCGCTTCGCCATTGTTGAAGGATTTCCTGCGAGGTGACACTTCCTCCTGCTGCTCCCTCCCCACACTCTTCTGATTGGAAAGTGGTTCCGTCGTAGTATTCCCTGTGGAGTGGCCGTTCAGATTGATCTCGCCTGCCTTCACGTCGTCAGTCTCCTGTTGCTCCACAGGAGGGGACCCCTGTCTTGCGATGGAACTGTCGGGCGAGAGTGGAGCGTCGAGCCTGGTGGAAAGGGGTGGACTTTGCCTGTCTGTGATCGCTGTACTTGGCTCAGGAGAAGCTGGCACATTCGATCCGTTCTCCAGAACAGAGTCGCAGCAATTGGCTTCCAAAACCTCGTCGAGGTACCTGATCTCCTTCGCAACGTCACTGTCCAACGATTCACGTTGA
>NC_063334.1:30586373-30597149 GCF_021869965.1 Rhincodon typus
GGTCTAGGCCCGAAACGTCAGCCTCTCTGCTCCTATGATGCTGCTTGACCACTATGCTAAAATACTGACTTATTTCTGTATGAAGATAAAGAACAAGTGAAACACCACAAGTTTTAATGCTGGCTTTATCACAAAGATTTCAGAGGTTATTTGGGAAACTTATTGCAGCTTATTTGGGCAATATGTTGTAAAGTTTCGTAAGTACCGTTGTACAGAGTTCCTTCTCTGGTGACAGTGAGAATGGTTGCACGTGACCCCTTATAGGAACTGAGTATTTCTGTGTTTCTTACAGATGTCCTGTAAGGTGGGGTGAGGTGGGGTGTTGGCGTGTCAGCCAGCATTTCCTTGGTTCAGCTTCAAAGTTATTGTGAGAATGTTACTGTATTATACTTCCTTGTCTAGCATCATTCTGTACGTTCTGTGATTGAACTATACTAAACCATTCTCTCTCCAAGGACTCTTTTCTGCAACAACATGCATTGTTTTAGAACCATTTAACATTGTAAAAACATCCCAAAACACTTCCTAGCAGCGCAATTAAAAAGAAAATGTGTTGCTAAGCCAGACAAGGAGCTGTCAGGATCAAATTTTTGGACAAAGTGGTAGGTTTCAAACAGAATCTTAAAGACAGGTAGTGAGACAGGGAAGGGACGGAATTCCAAAGCTTACGGCCTTGATAATCAAAAACAATGCTTTCTAAAACAAACTGCATCTTATCTTTTCTTCCTTTTTTAACCACGCCCCATTCAAACATTTTGACAGCAGAGCCTCACAAAAGAGAGAGTACACATGCCCACATTATACCAGCCGTACCACTGTATTGTAAGACAGCAACCACTTTCTCACCTATTATATGTTTTGTTACTTTAGGACATGTATATCCTGAATAGTGGTTATGAATCAGAGAAAGAAAACCTCAAAGCAGGGTTTTGTGACCAGCAGGAATAATGAGGAAATGCTGTTATTGCAATCATTTGCATTCACAGCGCCAAAAGTAAATCCTCATTCACCACATGACAAGTTGTGTTGGCAAGAGTGAGAAACTTTACACCAAATGACCAGTCAACTGGTAAACTAATTTAGCACCCAAAGTCAGTCAGTTGGTAATTTAGGGTCAAGTTTACTGCTATTTCTCTTCAAAGAATTAAAGAAGTTTTGCAGTGAGGCAATAGCCAAGTGGTATTATCAGTGGACTGTTAATCCAGAGACCTAGATAACGTTCTGGGGACCCAGGTTTGAATCCTGCCATGGCAGATGGTGGAATTCAAATTCAATAAATATCTGGAATAAACAGTCTAATTAAGACCATGAATCCATTATTGATTTTCGGAAAAACCCTTCACAAATGTCCTTTAGGGAAGGAAACTGTCATCCTTATCTGGTCTGGCCTACATGTGACTCCAGACCCACAACAATGTGGTTGACTCATAACTGCCCTCTGGGCAATTACGGGTGGGCAATAAATGCTGCCTGGTCAGTGACACCCTCATCCCATGGATGAATAAAGAATATAAAAAAACTTCTCTATGAAAGGATTTCTATTTGTCTCTTTTATCTTGTTTACCTACTTGACTTTCAGTTTCCCTTCTCATGTGCGATCAGATAACCACTGAAACTTGTTTTTATAACCATGTCATAACTGAGGATTATCAGTTCAGCCATGATCTCATTGAATGGCAGAACAAGCTCGATGGGCTGAATGGTTTACTTCCTCTCCTACATCTTACAGTCTCACATCACTTTGCTCAGCACCTGTCTCTGGCTTTGACTTATTCCACCTGGATTCCAACATAAATTCCACCCTTCAAGTTTTAAGAGTGCAGCTTCTGGTCACAACCACACTTATTTTCCTCTTGTTCTCCTCTTCTACCTTTCCATTTAATTCCCTGTCACTGCTGAACCTCTGGCTCTTGACAGAGTGGATAAAAGGAGGACATTTCCTCTTGTGGGAGAGACGAGAGCCAGGAGACACAGTTGACGACTAAGAGGTCCCTCTTTTAAGATGAAGATGAGGAGAATTTGCTTTTTCAGATGGTCATTAGTTTGTGGAATTCTCTTCCCCGGACAACAGTAAAGGCTTGGTCATTGAATTTATTCAAGGTTGCGTTAGAAATGTATTGGATAGACGAGCGAGCCAAAGGCCATGGAAGGGTTGGTGAGGGTGGGGCAGACAGGAAGATGGAGTCAAGATCACATCCATATCTTGAATGGCTCAGCAGGCCTGAAGGGCCGAATAGCTACTTCTGCTCCTTTAGTCTAGTCCTATGTTCCTCGAGTCCGGAAGAAAGCTTACTGACTGAGAGGTTAGGTCTGTTTCTTTCTCCACTAGTTCTGAAGTGTACTTTTCTCCCATTCTCAGTTTCAGTTTGAGTTAGTTAATTTCATGCTGGTAATAATTCAAATGAGCACAAGAACTGGGAGTGTTGCCGAATAAAGAGACCTTGGGATGCAGATGCATAGTTCATTGAAAGTGGAGTCGCAGATAGACAGGGTGATAAAGAAAGTGTTTGGTATGCTTGCCTTCATTGGTCAGAACATTGAGTATAGAAGTTGGAATGTCATGTTGCGGCTGTACAGGACATTGGTGAGGCCAATTTTAGAACATGCATACAATTCTGATCACTCTTCTACAGGAGTGGGTGCAGAAAAGATTTTCAAGGATGTTGCTGGGATTGGAGGATTTGAGCTATGGGGAGAGGCTGAATAGGCTGGTGCTTTATTCCCTGGAGCATCAGAGGTTGAGGGGTGACTTTATAGAGGTTTATAAAATCATGAGAGGCATGGATAGGATGAATAGCCATGGTCTTTTTCCTGGGGTGGGGTCTCCAAAACTGGAAGCATAAGTTTAAGGTGAGAAGGGAGGGATTTAAAAAGTACCTGAGGGGTAGCGTTTTCACACAGAGGGTGGTACATGTATAGAACATAGAACATAGAACATTACAGCGCAGTACAGGCCCTTTGGCCCTCGATGTTGCGCCGACCTGTGAAACCAATCTGAAGCCCATCTAACCTAAACTATTCCATTATCATCCATATGTTTATCCAATGGCCATTTAAATGCCCTTAAAGTGGGCGAGTCTACTATTTTTGCAGGCAGGGCATTCCACGCCCTTACTACAAGCTGCCAGAGGAAGTGGTGGAGATGGGCACAATTACAACATTTAAAAGGCATCTGGATGGGTATATGAATAGGAAGGGTTTAGGGGGAAATGGGCCAAATGCTGGCAAATGGGACTAGGTCAAATTGGGATATTTGGTCAGCGTAGACGTGCTGGCCTGAAAGGGTCTGTTTCCGTGCTGTATGACTCTATGACTATGACTGTGCACCCCCTTTCCAAACATGCATGGTGTTTGCAACGATCACAAGTGGGAACTCGAACACAAGCAAGACAGTGGACAATCGATCTACTTACTAAATTTAAACACTTACTTTGAAATTGTGAACTTGACAAAGGCATGAAATGTGTATTTGGAGTGTCTGTGCTGAGGTAAACGAATTGTCAGTACATTACTACGAGTTCAGATTTTAAATACAAACACGGATTACAATGTCCATGATGAATTTTTTGTTTACAAGTTAATAAAGGCATTAATTCTCTTACCCTTGATCCTTGATCCATTGCATGGCAAAGCACTTGCCATGGTGACGTATATCTGAACATCATCAGCAACAATGACCAGGAAGAAAGCTGTGTTGAGGCTATTATTTCCAATAGATTCGCAAAACATTCAAGACTGACTATAGGTACTGCAAACCTCAGGGTTTATGTGTACAGCCAATTTACTTTACAGCCTATTTACTTTGGAGAATCTGAACAAAGCTGCCTGTAAGTAGCTTTCTTTCACCAGGATAAGCCTCACATCAGACTCAATTAGTCAGCATGGTTTACATTTAACATGCAGCACAGGAACAGGCTATTCAGCCCAACATCTATGTTGGTCTTTATACCCACATCACTTCCTTCCCCACTCAGTGAAAAATAGCCGAGAAAGGAAAATTTGTCCTTATAGTTGATTTGAAGATTTTGCAGATGTCACATTGGGTATCACAAACAAAAGATTAAACTTTGATGTCTACACAGATATAAAAGTGATTTTGCATAGAACAATGCCACACAAAGACCAACGGAGATAAATATCCAACTGATTTTTTTTGAGGTGATATGATTGAGCGATGTTAATTAGAAAAGACTCTTGGAGAACATCTCTGAATAGTGCGAAGTGATCCAACCAGACATGGCTTTCATTTAATGTTTTGTCCGTTAAATGGTCCCTCTGGGCCTGGAATACTCTCTCAATGCTACTCTGAGAGTCAGCTGAGAATATGCATTCCAGTCCTGGGGTGGGACTTGAAGCAGCAAAGTCGAAGTTCTCAAATCTCAGAATTGTAGCTTTGAACTGAGCCAACTCTTGGTCAACTAACCATATTTGGCAGTAGTTAGTAGTTAGATAAAAGTATACTCAACAGAGAAATCAAGGATCCCATGAACGCACTTGAAGATATAGGCCATGAAATCAATAGATTTTTGGCTAACAAGAGAAGGAATCTGCGGTTGAATTGTACATTCAATTATGATCTGTCTGAATAGCAGATCAAGTGGGCAAAGTGTCTACTCATGTTTATATTTTTTAAAGATTGGGTTTTGATTATATATTTTATCTCACTATGGGTGGGACAAGGTTTGGCTTTCTGTTTGCACTGTGTTTTAGCGATTTTTGTCTGTGCACACCCCGAGCAAACTGCTTCCAATTCAAGATTGGAAGGAGAACATGGTAGATTCAATAATCTTAAGAGGGCTCTTTGGGTCTGTTAGACTCAAAAATGACCCAAGAATCTGAATAGCTTTTAATAAATGTTTTTATTAAATCAAACTCCTCCTTCTTCTACAATATTCTCCACTTTGCTGTACACTTTGGTGCACTTTAAAAATAGAAGTAAGATAGTCTTGCTTCTATATTGCTTTTCTCATATTCTGATAATGATCCAAAACCTTTTCCAACCAATGAGGTGACTTATTTGAAGTGTGGTCTCTGTTGTTGAGTAGGAAACACAGCAGAGAATTTATGCACAGCAAGTTTCCACAACAGCATTGTAATTATCAATCAGATAATCCGGGAAGAAGTTGACTGAGGGAGCAATAATAGCTCACAACATTTCGGAGAACCCCACAGCTCATATTCATGTCCACCTGAGACCAAGGTGTAGTTTTGGTGAATGCCTCATCTGAAAGTGTAGCACTTCTGGAAGACCGCACTTGGAAAGCCAGCCAGCCATTTTTGTGCTCAAGTTTCTGAAACAGGTCTTGAAGCTACAACCTTTTGACCCGAGTGATAAGAATGTTCCCCACAGAACCAAAAGGAATCAGGAAATGACGGTAACCAATCCTTGCCAACACACTCAACGTTAGAACATGGAAGTTACGAGTTTCTAAAACTCTGGCACTCCTATAACGTCCGACCGGGGGTTCACTTGTGTGCAGTTAGAACTTTCCAAACCGAATGAACTCTTGCAATGCTTCCCATTTCCAAGACGTACTCCACAGAAGCAACTAGTGATAGGAATTCTCCAGCCAGGAGATGCCTTTTGCTCTTTGCAGCAGATTTTTAAAAAAGTAGCAAAACGATTTGCATTAGGTCATTTCCCCTGAGCCCACAGCTGGCGAAACCAGCGCTTGGGAACCTCTGCAGTAAACTGCAAAACAAAATTCTTCCACATCATTTCTATTTTGGAAACTGTGCTGTTAACTGGTTCCGGAAAGCAGATCAAAAGTGTGCCCTTGCATCTGTAGTGTAAATGGTTTTAACTCACTGCTTTACCATTCCTTTTGCTAGTGTTGATTAACCATCTGTAAAATACCTGGAATGAGCAGATTGCCTTATGAGGAAATGCTAGACAGTTTGGGCCTGTATCCTCCAGAAGAGTCAAGTGGTGACTTCATTGAAACATAAGATCCTGGGGGAACTTGACCAGGTGGATGTTGAATAGATGTTTCGTTTTGCGGAAGAATCAAGAACTGGGAGTCATAATTCAGAAATAAGTGATTTTTCACCTCTGTCTTAAATAGGGAAACATTTTTTCCTCTCAGAGCACTGACAGTCTGTGGAGTTGCTTCCTCAGAATCTTTAATTATTTTTAAAGCAGAGGTAGATAGCTTCTTGATTGCAAAGGGGATGAAAGATTGTGGGGGATATGCAGGAATTTAGAGTTGAGGTTAAAAAATCAGATCAGCCATGATCTTGTTGAATAGCAGAGCAGGTGTAACGGGCCGAGTGGCCTACTCTTGTTCCTTGTTTGCATTTATGTTTACTTATAGAAGTTATCAAGCTATTCCCTGTCTAAATCTGGAGCTTGAGACTGGCAATACTTCAGCATATTATTTCCATCACACTCATATTTGTCACAGACATTATCACTCATCAATTTGTTTTTTTTAAAAAAAGGACAGTAGTTCCAAATTTTGCCTCGCTCAAGCGTCACTTTCACAAATGGTCCAACAAATACTTCCCAGATCAGCAAGGCACATCTGCACGATAAACTTGGTAGCTCTGTGACATCACAGGAACTTAGGTAGAGAGGTACATATGAGGCAGCCGCCTTTAAAGAGATAAAACAAGCTTTGCATTTTCATAGCACCTTCCCTAATCTCAGGACGTCACAAAGTGAATAACAACTAATCACTGCTGATTTACAGGCAGTGCCCAGGTTGCAAACAGCTTCGTTTCTGGGTTCTGTTCGTAAGATGATTTGTACACAAGTCGGAATAAAACGCAGGGCAATGCACAGCAGCTGTTCCTAAATACAGGAAATGCTCATACATTGGGTCTTTAAAATTACACCCCTGTGTGGGATCACATTCCTAAGTAAAAACGTTCTGAGGAAGGGTCACTGGACCCGAAACGTTAACTCTGTTTTCTCCTGCACAGATGCTGCCAGACCTGCTGAGCTTTTCCAGCAACTTTGTTTTTGTTCCTGATTTACAGCATCCGCAGTTCTTTTGGTTTTTATGTTCATAAACTGGAAACCTTTTTGTACAGTCATCGTTGTCATGTAGCCTGGTGCAACGCTTCCTCTAGTGGCCATCTACAGAATAACACTGACAATGCACAGGGCAAAGAAAGGAAGACGATTCCATGAATTTAAATAAGAGGGGAGGATTTTATCTCTGGTCTTTGCTTTCTTTTGGTTTCCTATAGTTTTCTTCTTGGTATGTTTTTCTTGCTACCATTTCCTGACGCATTGAGTTCTAGGATGTTATCATCGCCTGTATTCATTGCTGTCCCTTCCTCAAGAGCTGGGCTTTCTCATCAGTATCTGAACAATTGAAAATGTTCAAACAAATCCCCTCCAAAGTGATCATCATTCCAAAGCTGAAGTCTCAAGGCACAACAAATGGCCCAATTGGCCGAGGCAGCAGAAATTCTGCATATTTGTGTTTTGAGCAACAACTGTCCAATGTAATGTTTATCTTTATCCTTATTTCTTTATTTTCATAACTTATACTATGAAGAACTGTAATGTCTTAGCTTTTGTCTTTATTTCTTTATTTTTGTACCTAATTTTTTTTAGTCCCTGAGATTTGTATCTACGTACTTTGTACCTAAAATGGCACTGTGTGTCATCATTGTACACTTTTCACAGTACTCCTGTCCTTGACCACATGTGACACTAAAACCTAATTGTAATTCAATGTTCTCTTTTATTTCATTATTGACAAAATATACCAGTCAACCAAGTCACAAAATAACTGGAGAAAAGGAGTAGAGGTAATTACTTACATTCAGAACACTGAGTTATAACAAAAGTTTGGACTCTCTATCTTGAAAAGAGACCTCACAGAGATAGGACACATGATAAAAGGGTATGGGAAAGTCAAATTTGCAAGACCTCATCAACAAAAATGGTGACACTAAAGAGTTTCAAACTGGAACAAGGTAACCATTGGACTGACATTCAGATGTACCTCTTCAAATGTGACTAAGGTGCAAACTAGTCTTCTGCACCCTGTTGAGGCACACACGCCTAGCATCTATTCAGGAACACCTGGATGCTGCCATGGTAGTGAGGATAGGGGTGGGGGAGTGTTGAGGGTGCAGCTCTACAAAAATATTGACTCAAGTTCCATAGTGATAGCAATATCTGTTTCCTAATTTTTTATTCATTTATGCTTAGAATATACCACTATTAATCCTCAGAGATGCTATGAAAGTCAAACTGAGCCTCTGAATTCAAAGAGTCAATAAAAGCATAGGAGGATGCTGCTTAGTCAATCAAATCCATGCTGATGCTCTGTAGACAAACAAACAGCAATACAGTTATTCTCATTCTGATTCAGTGGTCACCCCCATTGCCCAGCACTTGAGTGCAATAAGACTCTAGCTATTAATGGTGTTCCTACAATGGAAGAAATTTCAGGTTGTTGACCTCGCAGACAATGAAGGAATGGTATTGCATTTATCAGTAAGGGTTATGTACAACAATAGCAGAAAAAAGCCAGAAAAGCTCAGCAGGTCAAGTAACATCAACAGAACAGAACAAATTAGATAAAACAGCTAACATTTTGAGCATAAAGGGATAACAAGGTGTAGAGCTGGATGAACACAGCAGGCCAAACAGCATCAGAGGAGCAGGAAAGCTGACGTTTCGGGCCTAGACCCTTCTTTGGACCTTTCTTCAAAATAGATAAAAATAATTGGATTTTTCCCTGTCTGCTGGGTTCTGCTAGTCACAAAAAAGAAAACTCATTAAAAGGTGGATGTAAGAAAGGCAATAGATTGGTACAGTTTAACAAAAAGACGAGTAGAATGTTTCAGCACAGAAACAGGCCATTTGGCCCAATGTTTATGTTCTAGTTGGGCCTCCTCCTACCCTATTTCATCCAACCCTGTCAATAGCTGAGCATAAAAATGAAAGTTGACACTCCAGCACAGCACTGAAGAAACGCTGCATTGTTGGAGGTGCCGACTTTTGGATGAAAAGTCAAACAAACAATCTCTGTTTCTTGGGTGCATGTAAAAAAACTTCCATGGCTCTATTTTGAAGAATAATAGGTGAATAGAAGAATGGGGAAATTATCTGTGCTGTTCTTAATATCTGTCCTTCAATCAACAACACAAATAAAAGGTTAACTCATCATTATCCCATTGTTGTTTGTGGGATAACAAGGTGTAGAGCTGGATGAACACAGCAGGCCAAGCAGCATCAGAAGAGCAGGAAGGCTGATGTTTCGGTCCTAGACCCTTCTTCAGAAATCGTTTGTGGGAGTATGCTTTGCACAATTTGAATGTCCTGTTTCCTACATTACAACAGCAACTATACTTCAAAAAGTACATCTTCAACTCTAAAGCATTCTGGGAGGTCCAGCAGTCATAAAAAGTGGTATATAAACGCAAGTCTTTCTGTTCTTTACTGTGCCTTTCTAAACTTTTCTTGCTCATGTGTATAATTGGCTTCCCTTCAATAGTCGCATGTTATTCAGCTCAATTGGATCACACACTTGACTCCTGAATTTCTCATAGAATTTATTAGTAATGATTTTATATTAATGGCCATTAGTTTTGGACTTCTTGACAAGTGTAAACTTCTTGCCTTCATTGATCCTATCAAATCCATCCTGAATTAGCACACTGAACCTTTTCAGCCAAATCCTTACTGGACATTTGTTGAACAACTGATGCAAATTAGCAAATACTATTCAGAAATGATCTTTTCCTGCATGACTGTAGAATATAGCGCAGCTGAGAACATAGACAAGGATCAAGTCAGAAAGGAGAAGAAAACAAATTTGGATGTGCTGCTTAGCTTTTCAAAATAAAATGTTAAAGAAATCATGATGCACACAGTTTGCAGAATGTCTGGAAAGCAAGTTTGCATGTTATTGCCTGTGGCGCTGCACCATCTGTGCACAATGTGTTCAATGAAATCGAGGACTGTTGCAAGGCATGAACTACATGCCTGACTTAACTGCACAGTGTTGGTGATACAGTTCTGAAAGCCAGGCTGGCACATTACCCAGTCCAATTCCTTTCCCCACCCACCACCCCTGCTGATTTTCCATCTCTCTTTACAACCATTCTTCACATGAAACCTAACGGTGCATACTGAAAGATTATTCTATGACAGTCATTGCCAGAGCTGAGCTGATGCTTTCTTCACTTCACACAAGGGCACTTGTCACTGAATGATACATAAGGATAACAGACACGGTCCAACTTACATAACGCCAACCTATTTATGTTAACATCACATTTACATCAACTAAAAAAAAAAGTAGCCCAGGCTCCATTGTCTTTCAGGACATTCCAAAGCACTTTACAGCAAATTAAGTACATTTTTTAAGCATAGATCAGTGTTTCCTTGCAGTAAACATGATAGCTAATTTGCACAGAGCAAACCCTTTTAAATGCAATGGGATAACAAGACTTCTTCAGGGAGGTGACGTGAGTAAGAATTGACTTGGGCACCAGGAGGAGATCCTTTCTCTTCCTCATAATAGAGTTGTGAGATCTTTTGCATCTAACCTGAGAGAGTAGATAGGACCTTTCATCCAAAATACAATATGTAACACCCTCATCACTGTACAGGGATATCCACTCTGGGGGCAGGTGATGGCCTACTGGTATTATTGTTAGACTATGAATCCAGAAACTCAGCTAATTTCTGAGGTAACAAGGTGCAGGGCTGGATGAACACAGCAGGCCAAGCAGCATCATAGGAACAGAAAGGCTGACGTTTCGGGCCTAGACCCTTCATCAGAGAAGGGGGAGGGGAAGGGGGTT
>NC_063334.1:30597649-30615779 GCF_021869965.1 Rhincodon typus
GTTGGGATTCCTACACTTTCAAGGATTATTAGATTGATCTATTGGCAAACTTATAAATAGTACAGGATGTATTTGTTCACCATGCAATCTTAATGTTATCAAAGCCACCATGTGGAATAATAACTACCCTGATCAAATTATTTCTTGTTGCACATTGCCCATACTCATGAAAGGTCCTAAAGCTATCAGATTTATTCCTGAATAGGATCCAGTCTACCTTACATCATTCCAGTACAGCAAGGTACCTCAACTGTTTGAGTAACAGGTAAAGCTCGCTATTTCACACAACCACAGTTATGACACGAGTGGGTTTCACCACTAAGAAGATGCTGCCTTCAAGCTCAAATAAGTGATCTCCACAAATCATATTGCTACAATTCCCACATGACAAGGACACAAGGCAGAATTTATTCTTTTGTTCTGACTGCTTATACCCCGATGGGGCTGCCTACTGAGCAGAATTATTTGCTATGCTACAACAGTGATACAATTTAAA
Organism: Rhincodon typus; assembly: GCF_021869965.1. Lineage (NCBI taxonomy): Eukaryota > Metazoa > Chordata > Chondrichthyes > Orectolobiformes > Rhincodontidae > Rhincodon > Rhincodon typus. The sequence continues at coordinate 30,598,146 of NC_063334.1, forward strand.
AATATGTCATTTGCTGCAATTCACTTTGGGATATTGTTTTTGAAAGGTTGTTAAAAGCATTATGTAACTGCAAGTCTTCTTTCCTAGACACTAAGAAAAGGCTGCCATATTTGGACTGTCGAAAACGAAAGGCAGGAAAAATAAAGTAAAGCTGCACAGGCTACAGAATATTTCTTGTCAAAGACCATGGGTTGTCCTTGCTTTAAGTCATGAGGGAGTCACACTCCAATGAAGGTTACTGAATTCCACCTTTAGTTACTGCTCTGCTGGAACACCCAGTAAAACAGCAGAAACTGTTGGCAGAAAATTCAAAATAAACTCCTTTTAAAACAACAGAAAAGCAGGAATATTTAAGTGTGAATTTTTAATTGCTAGAGGATTAGGCCCATTTAAATTTGTAATTCAGACAAGCTGATGGGGTTGGTGAATTCAGAAATGATCATGCACAGTAATTACATCTATTTTAAGCATCATTTGATTTTTCAAAATGCAAAGTGCAATTTAACCGCTATTGCAAATCATTACCTAGTGAGTTTTGTGATTAATAAATCGTTCAATTTGTAATAGAATAGACGTTCCCAGAGCACTATATTGAAGAACCCCTAGTGTTCTGGCCACAAATCAAAGGCAAACAGCCTCGCTAAAATATTTAAATTCCCACCCCATCTCCTGGGAATAGGTTAGTTTCACATCTTAGCCTGCCTCCATAAAACCTGGAGGCTTTATAAAATTCTAACAATTGACTGACCTCACTCCAATCCACTCAATTAAGAAAGCTAAAATTCACACCCATCTCTCAAGAAAGCGTTTTGATATCTTCACATAATTGCTAACTGTTGGTGAGCCACTTGAAGATTCTGAGCTGCTCGGTCACAAGTTGAACTCCCAGTCTGGGCAAAGACCAAGCAGGGCGATGGTTGCAGATGGCAAGTGCGGTGGTGATGGTGGTAGACGATGGGATGGTTTCGCTAGGTTGTATTTATTGCCTATCCTTAACTGGCCTTCAGAAGGTAATGGTGAGCCAACCCTCTTAAACCTCAAGGTCTACAGTGATTCAGGTACACCCACAGTACTATTAAAGAGTTCCAAGATTTTGACCTCGTGACAGTGAAGAAATGGCGACGTAGTTCCAGGTCAGAATGGCGTGCGGCTTCAAGGGAAACCTGCAGGTGATGGTGGTCCCATGCATCTGCTTAGGTGGTAGAGGTGGCAAGTTTGCAAAGTGCTTTCTAAGAGGTCATGGTGAATTACTGTAGTTCATCTTATAGGTATGATGTGGAACTGTCGGCGTTGGACTGGGGTAAACAAAGTCAGAAGTCACACAACATCAGCTTATAGTCCAACAGTGAAGTTTACCTGATGTTATTCATCTGACGAAGGAGCAGTACTCTGAAAGCTGGTGATTTCAAATAAACCTGTTGGCTTATAGCCTGGTGTTGTGTGATATCTGACTTGGTCTTGTAGGTGGCAAACACTTCTGCCACTCTGCATTGGTGGTGAAGGGAGTGAATGTTAAAGGCGGCAGCTGGGGTGTCAAGCAATTGGACTGCATTGTCTTAGAAGATGCTGAGATTTGAGTGCTGTTGTTCTCTCTAGTGGAAAACGTGTATATTATGGCATTGGGCATGGACCAGATGAATGTGAACTGTAATACCTTCCCTGATGGAATTGTTTTTGACATTAACTGCTCACACAGAGCAGGTCATGTCTATTTAATCTGGTCATGTCTTGTTCAGGAAATGACTGCGCTAGTGAATAACAGATATTCTATCAACATAGGGCGTATCTAAGCACTTCCACGTGATGCTTGTGAGAAATGATGTACTTTGGCAGGACAAGCAAGGTAAGGGAATGACCCTGGGAAGCACTGACACTCAGAGGGACCTTGGTGTGCATGCCTCCTGGTCCCTTAATGTTCAGGACAGGTGGCTAGAATGGTTAAGAAGACATGTGGGATATTTACATTTATTAACCAAGGCATAGAGTTTAAGACAGGAAGATTATGCTGGACCTGTATACAGAGTTGGTTCAGCCACAGCTACTGTGTGCGGTATGGAATGCACAATAAAGGAGGACTGTGAGTGTACTGTCAAGGGTTAGGAGGAGATTTGCAAAATGTTGCCTGGGCTGGAAAGTTTTAGTTATGAAGAGAGATTGGATAGACTGGGGTTGTTTTCCTTAGAGCAAAGGAGGCTGGGGTGGGGGGGGAAGGTGTCATGATTGAGATGTGTAAAATTACGAGGGTCATAGGTAGGGTAGACACAAAGGTGCTTTGATGGAGGGATCAAAGAGTGGGAGCATAGATTTGGGGAAGGGACAGGAGATTTACAGGAAATGGGAGGAAATTATTTTTCATTCAGAGGTCGGTGGCACTCTGGAACTCATGGTCTTTAAGGGTGGTAGAGGCAAAAACCCTCAACATTTAAGAAGCATTTATATGTGTACTTGAGATGCCAAGGCATACAAGTCCATGGACTAAGTGCTGGAAAATGAGATTAGAATAGTTAGGTAGTTGTTTTTGATGGGCGCAGGCTCACTGGGCTGAAGGGCCTTCTCTGTACTGTAGACAGCTGTGATTCTAAATGGTAGAAATGGGGTTATATGGAACTAGAACTAGCCTGATGACATGGATCAACAATTGTTGGGAGTAGGTGACAGAGTAGGGGCAGAGCGTTTACTTTCGGACTGGTAGGGTGTGACAAAAGACCCAGAGGACACCACTGGATTGTTGTGTACTGTAAAAATACAGCAATGATTTGGTTGAAGCAATGTAATTGTATAAAAATTGGGAGAATCAATTGAAACTTTCAACATGGAGATAAAGAAGACATTTATTGTGAAGTGTATCAAGGTTTATAAAGCAAAGGTTGGGTAAATGAGGCTGAAATACAAATCAACCATGATCTGACTTGGTAACATATTGCCATTCCTTCAGTGATATCAGTCAAAAATGTAGAACTCCCTAAGGGCATAGTGGGTCTTTCCACACAGCAAGGACTGCAGCGGTTCAAGAACGCAGCTCACCACCAACTTCTCAAGGGCAACTAGGGATAGGCAATAACTGTTGGCCTAGCCAGCCTTGCCCACATCCCATGACGGAATTAAATCAAAAGTGAACTGTAGGATTCAGTCCAGGGGCTGAATAGCCCCCTCCTATGCTTCTGCTTCCCCCAACTAATGCAGACAGAGATTTCCTGTTACTATGTTCTGGGAGTCACTGTGACCAAACTAAGCATTTAAAAGGGAATGTTTATTATCATTTCACGGTTGCATAGACAAAGCCAAACTGAAGAATAGTTCATTAAACTGGATTTTGCTCAGAAAACAGTGATCTGTTTGTGGCATATAGATTCTGATACCTCAGTTAGGCAAAGACAATGCTTAAACCAGACCGAGTGTGTGTGGATACATGAATAGAAAGAGAAACAGAGTTAACATTTCAGGTCAATAACCTACTGTCAGAGAAGCTGTTTCTGTTATTCCCATTTACACCTCCAGTAGAAACCCTTTTCTTGTTTTATTACCATCCCCCTTTGCCTCCCCACCCCCGTCACTTTTGTTATCTAATCTTCCGGCTTCCCCTCGACCCACCCTTTTGGCTTTTTCACCGCCTCCCCCACGTTTAAAACGTGTTATTGTAACTCAACTTTTGCCAGCGCTGACACAAGGGCATCTGAGGAAGGGTCACTGGACCAGAAAGGTTAATTCTGTTTTTTCCTTCACAGATGCTGCCAGACCTGCTGAGCTTTCCCAGCAACTTCTGTTTTTGTTCCTGATTTACTGCATCCGCAGTTCTTTCAGTTTTTAACCTGTAAAAAGTCTCTCTAGATGCTGTCAGATCTGCTGAGAGTTTTCAGTCCAGACTACCAGCATCCACGTGTATTTTGCTCTTTCTTTTTGCATCGACATATTCAGAATTTGGAAACATTCGGCTGATTTTGGGTAACGCTGTGTAACACCAACAGTTTCGCTTGTACGTAAGGCACTGGTGTGAGATTTTGCAACCTGTAATTTGTATCAAATTTATTGGTGTGAAGGTACCGTCACTTTTATTCCCTTGAATTAATGCATAGGATGGCACAGTGCAATGAGTGAGATTACTGAACTGCAATTTCGACTAGAAACTTAAATTTATTCTAAAGTCAGGCTGCCACCCCCTTTGGTGTTAAATAGACTGCATCTTCCCCTCAGCTCCTGCGATAAGGCGAGCCTCCGCCTGAATTAATGAACATCATTTGAACACCGTGTGCGGTTGCTGAGTTTCCGGAAATGCCGAGACAGCCTCTCTGTCCGTGGCCCCCCCTCGCCCCGACCCTGTGAAACAGACATGACTCTCTATAGGCTTTCAGCAGCCAGTTCCTGCTCGCCAGCCTTAAAGAAACTCAACAACAATACGACGCCACACTTTTCAAACACCCCATCTGTCAGGAGACTCGTTTTGCCTTTAAGTGCTACTGCGTTCTCGGGACGTTCCTGCAACAGGACTCTGTTAAACTGTTCTCATACTCTCCCCGAGTTCTGGGCCACTGCACTTCATGAAATCCTGACTTAGCCATCTGAGAACTACACCAAAATGTTTCCACCACAATGTGCCTTTAAATGAAATTTAAAGAAAAAAAACACATTAGTTTCACATTTTACAGCGTTCACCTTCTTTCGAAACTGGCGCACGGCAGTGAGAAATCCTTCCAGTGACTTGTAGAGCAGTCCTAGAGGCTTAAAGCAGAGATTTGATCCACAATGCTTCTTCTCACTGTCTCTCCTCACACATTCCTTTCCTGCCTTCTAGGCTGAGTGATGTCAGCGAACTGGGGGATTGTGTCTCGGAACCCAGTCCTCCCACTGGGTTCACACAAAGACTCTCTTGAGTTCTGGTGCTGCTGTTCCACATGTTATCACAACCCCTTCAGATTGACGGCCCTGACACCACACCCCTTACCCCTCACCCCTCCCACCCTTCCTCCTCTGTACAATGACTTTATTTTGACCGTTATGCGGATTACGTTAGCAATGATGATTTTGGTGAGCGTTACTTTAAATTAAAGCATCATTTTACAACCTCCGCACTTCAGAGAACCCCGTGGTTCTCTATCAGTTAAACGCTCGTGTAGCTGTTGCTATAGAGTACTACAGTGCCACTGAGTTGTTCATGCTGGTTGTTTAGAGATAAGCCCAGACACCACATGGTTGGAATACTGAAAATAAGGACAAACTTCAAAGCTCTTCATGTTATTTATGGGAAGGAGGTCACCTTTCATTAATTTGAATAGAATAGAACAGCAGTTTATTGTCATGTGTATTTTTACAAAAAAAAAGTGAAAAGTTTTATAAGTCACCATATCCTGGCACCTAAATTAATATCAGAAATCATAAATAATAAGAAAAAATGTAAAAGCTCATCACAGTTCAATTAATGACACCTGGGTTGGAGGCACAGTCAAAAACTGGGCTGGAAATTGATGGGTGAATGGGGAGTAGTGAGTGCATTCACATTGTAGAGGAATAAATATTGTGGGCCTTTCAGGAAACTCACCCACAGAAGTATGGAGGGAAGGGAGACATTGAGCCTAACCCACATCACAATGTAAAATCACAAAATTGTAGGGTCCAGGTAACCAGCACATAATTCACACAATCTGAACTCCCCACTCCAAGGCTGGTGATAAACAATGATTTCCACAGGAAATTGAGGGAAATAAGCTTGCAGGGGCTTTAGAGATAAAGTCAGGGAATGGATTTACCTACAGAGAGCCATCACGGACTCTATGGGCCAAATGGCCTCATTCAATGACTCTATGATTCAAAACCAAACGCATTACAAAAATAACCATTTAAAAATATTCTTGTCTGGATACTTTTTTCCTGTACTTCATTTGTGTCATTGTTCTTGTCACACATGAATATTCTGATACTTCCTGGGTCACATCCCAACACCCTCCTGAACCGTCACCCCAATACACCCTTTGTAAATTTCAACTCATTCTAAATTTTGCTGCTTGCATCTAAACCTGCACAAAGCCGTAAAGACTCATCATCTCTGTTCACAGATCAACATTGATATCCAATAGGGTGATGCCTCTATTTTAAAATGCTCATCCTTGTTCTTATATCAGTCTGTTGTCTCATCCCCTCGTACCTTTGGAACTTTTGTAACCCTGCAAGCCTAAAGGATGGACAGACTGAGCCAATACTCACTAAGAGGCACAGTTTAAAGAGTACACCATTAAAAGGGAGAGGAGGATGAATTTAATATCTCAAGATAGTATTTGGAATTCTCAATCTTGGTGAACAGTGGAGGCTGGGTTACTGAATATATTAGGAACCCAGGAACAGGAATGGGCCTTTCAGCCCCTTGAGTCCGAGTTCAACAGATTTTTGACTGATACAAGAAACAGTTATGGGTTATGGAACCAAGCTAGGCAGGAAAGTGGATTCAAGGCCACCATCTGATAAATTAGGATCTTAATGAATTCTACAACAGGCTCATTGGGCTGAATGGCCTACTATTGCTCTTATTTCTTATGTCTTAATTATGATTGTATGAGCTCTCTGAGATATAGAATCATAGAGTCATACAGCACAGAAGCAGGTTTCCTAAACTGAACTAAGCTCATTTGCCTACGTTTGGCCCATATCCCTCTCAACCCTTCATATCCATGTACCCATCCAGGCGCCTTTTAAATGTTATAATTGTACCACCACTTCCTCTAGCAGCTCAGGTCCTTTTTAAATCTTTCCCCTCTCACTTTAAACCTATGTCCTCTAGCTTTTCACTCTCCTACCCTGGGAAAAAAAAAGATCTTGGCTATTCACCTTAGCCATGCCCCTCTATAAAGTCACCCCTCAGCCTCCTATGCACCAGGGGAAAAAAGGTCCCTGCCTATCCAGCCTCTCCTTGTAACTCAAACCTTCCAGTCTCGGTAACATTCTTGTAAACCTTTCGTGCACCCTTTTCAGTTTAAATACATCCTTCCTATAGCAGGATGACCAGAATTGTATGCTGTACTCTACATGTGGCCTTACCAATGCCTTGTGCAGCTGTAACATTGCATGTCCCAACTCCTGTACTCAGTGATCTGAATGATGAAGGCAAGTGTGTCAAATGCCTTCTTCACCACCCTGTCTACCTGTCATGCCACTTTCAAGGAATTATGTAGTTACACCCCTAGGTCTCTTTGTTTGACAACACTCTCCAGGGTTCTACCATTAACTGTGTAAGTTCTGCCCAGTTTTGTCTTAACAAATGCAACACATTGCGTTTATCTAAATTAAATTTCATCTGCCATTCCTTGGCCCACTGGCCCAATTGATCAACATCTTGTTGTAATCTTGGATAACCTTATTCACTGTCCACTATATCACCACTTTTGGTGTCATTCGAAAACTTATTAACCATGCCTCCTGTCTTCTCATCCAAATCGTTAATATAAATGACAAATGACAGTGGACCCAGCATTGATGCTTGTGGCACACCACTGGTCACAGGCCTCCAGTCTGAACAACAAACCTCTACCACTACTCTCTGACTACTACCATCAAGCCAATTTTGTACCTAATTGGCTAGCTCTCTCTGGAGCCCACGTGATCTAAACTTATTAAACGTCTACCATGTGGATCCTTGTCGAAGGCCTTGCTAAAGTCCATGTAGACAACATCTACCGCTCTGCCTTCATCTACCTTCTTGGTCACCTCTTCAGAAAACTCAATCAAATTTGTAAGACACAATTTCCCACGCACAAAGCCATGCTGACTATTCCTAATTAGTCCTTGCCTTTCCAAATACATGTAGATCCTGTCTCTGAGAATCCCCTTAAACAACTTACCCATGACTGACATTAGGCTCACTGGTTTGCAGTTCCCTGGTTTTTCCTTGCAGCTTTTCTTAAATAATTGTACAGCATTAGTCTTCTGACACCTCACCTGTGGCTGTCAATGATACAAATATCTCTGCTAGGGGCCCCACAATTTCTTTTATGTATTTTAAGACCTCCAGCACCACCTCTTCTGTATTCACCGTCCTGTACGTCTGGCATCTTGTTGCTGCGTAACTTTCATGTTATCACAAATGGTGGCTGTGCCTTTACTTATCTCAGCCTGAAAGATCAGGAGTTCTCCTCTGAGACTCCTTCATCTATTTTCTTTCTTTAAGCCCTCCCTAAAATCTACCTCTAATTGATCCAATATCACATTCTGTGGCTTAGTGTCCAGTTCCATTCAAGTACTGCCAAGCACCTTTGGATGTTATGCAACATTGAAAGTGTTATATGGATACAAGATGTTGTTGCTATACTGTTCAAATACCATTTAAACACTGATGTAACTGTAACTCATTCTGTTGAATGGTGGTGAGGCAAATCAATGGAATCTTGTACTGCAGAAATGCCTCTTTCACTGATCCTGCACACCTCTGCTAAAAACAATGGATGTCAGTAAGTGGTAAAGGAAACATTTGGTACATCTATTAGTAATGCTTTACCAATTTATCCAAGTATTAACATCCTGGCCACTCGCACTGATTGCAAACACTATTTACAAAGGGTCAGTTCCACAGAGTTCTAACATTGCCTGTGGTTGTAGGTTATATTGCAAGTGTTGACACTGGTTTGAAATGATGTCTCTATCTAGGTGCGGCTTCCATATGTGTCATTTCCTCACGGAAATCCAGGTCCCTGCTCCCTTATGTTGCAATTTTTATTTATTTCACTGGATGTGCACGTTGGGGGATTTCAAGACTAGGGGGCATATTTTTAAGGCGAGAGGAGAAAGATTTAGAAAAGGCACGAGGGGCAATTTTTTTAATATGGAGAGTGGTTCGTATGTGGAATGGACTTCCAGAGGACGGGATGGATGTGGGTACAGTTACAACATTTAAAAGGCATTTAAATAAGTATATGAATAAGGAGTGTTTGCAGGGATATAGATGAGTGCAGGTAGGTGGAACTAGTCTAGTTTGGGTTTATGGTTGGCATGGACTGGTTGGACCAAAGGGTTTGTTTCCATGCTGTATGACTATGACTCTATAGTTATGCGTGTTACTGTGGATCTGGAGTCACATGTAGGTCAGACCAGCTCAGGATGGCAGATTTCTTTCCCTGAAGGGCATCAGTGAACAGATGGGTTTTTAGAACAATTGATGATAGTTCCATAACACCATTATTGATATAATGAAGCAGTAGGATTTGAATACGTGGGGTCAGGACATTAGGCTGGCCTCTAGATAATAGTAACATTACAACCGCATCATACTCTTGTATGTGTCTTTCATGTAGTTATCTGTCCCATGAAACTGTAAGGAGTGCTACTGGACAGAATCTGACACTAAGCCCCATAAGGAGGTTATGGAACAGACATTCAAAGGCTTGCAAAAGAAATAGTTTTATGAAAGAGGAGAGAGGAAGAGACCATGGAGGTACCTCTGACAGTTTGACCCCAAGCAGCTGAAGACCCAGCCATCAATGGTGCTGTGAAGGAAGTATAGATCACAAGTCTAGTTGGCCATTATTGATGTCATAAAACCCCACCTGGTTCGCTAGTGTTCTTTCAGGAAGGAAAGCTGCCGTCCTTACCCGGTCTGGCCTACATACGACTCCAGACCTACAACAGTTTGGTTGCCTCTATACTGACCTCTAAAATGGCCTAGCAAACCAAACCATTCAGTTGTATCAAGCTACTAAAAAGCCTTAAAAAAGGTATGAAACCATTGGACCAGGTGGCATTGAAATGCCACCAGAAATGACTATGGCAAGCTCAGCCTTGATGAACCTGCAAAGTCCTCCTGACTAACCTCTGGGCTAGTGCTAAAACTGGGAGAGTTGTCTCACAGGCTAGTCAAACAACAGCTTAATATAATCATACTCATGGAATGATACCTTGTATAAAATGACTCAGACAATACCATCAGTAGCAGACCCAGCAGATTGGACAGACCCAGGAGAGGAGATGGCACAGTGGTATATTGTCGGGAGGGAGTTGTCCTCGGTGTCCTCAACATTGACTCTGGACCCCAGATGTCTCATGTATCAGGCGAGACATGGGCAAGTAAACCTCATACTGATTACCACATACCAGCCTCCCCAGCTGATGGGGCAAAAATCCTCCATGTTGAACACCACTTAGAGGAAGCAATGAGAGTGAAATTTTCTGTGCCCAAGCTGTTCCAGTACAATACTGGCACATACCCAGCAACATGGAAAATTGCCCACATATATCCTGTACATGAAAAACAGGACAAATCCAGCCAAGTCAAATACATCGATTTACTCTCGATCATTGGTAAAGTGATAGGTAGGCTGATCAACAGTGATATCAAGTTGCACCTCCTCAGCAATAACCTGCTCACTGGTGCCAAGTTTTGGTCCGCCAGATCCACTCAGCTCCTGATCTCAAGACCACATTCAACTGAGTGTAGCGTTAAGGAGCCCTCGCAGAACTAGAGTCAATGGAAATCAGGGGAAAACTCTCCACTAATTGGAGTCATACTTGGCCCAAAGAATCATACAGTCCCCACAGTAGGCCATTCAGCCCAACATGTCCACACCAACTCTCCGAACAGCATCTCGCCCACTCACCCTCTAACCCTATCCCTGGGACTCTGCATTCCCCATGGCCAATTAACCTAACCTACATATCCCTGGATACTATGGGCAATTTAGCATGGTCAATCCACCTAACCTGCACATCTTTGGATTGTGGGCAGAAATCCGAGCACCTGGATGAAACCCATGCAGACAGTAACCTGAGGCTGGAATCAAACCTGGGTCCCTGGCACAATGAGACAGCAGTACTAAACTCTGAGCCACTGTTGGAGGTCAGTCATCTCAGCTAAAGGACATCACTGCAGGAGTTCCTCAAGATAGTGTCTAGGCCCAACCAACTTTAGCTGCTTCTTCAATAACCTTCCATTCTTCGTAAGGTCAGGAATGGGGATGTTTACTGATAATTGCACAACATTCAGCACCATTCATGACTCCTTAGATACTGAAACAATCTATATGCAAATGTAGCGACACTGAAGCATGGGCTGACAGTGATAAGTAGCATCTGCACCACCAAATGGTTCCTTTACCATCATAGTGTCAAAATGCTCTCAGTCCATTCCTAACAGTGTTAATTGGTCCACATACACCAAATAGACTTCAGTGGTTGAAGAAGACAGGCCACCACTAACTTTAAGGGTGACTAGGAATGAAGCAATAAGTGCAGGCCTAGCCAGTTACATCCACATTCCATGCATGTATTTAAAAAAGAAGCCAGAATTGGGAAGTGCAGATATCTTGTAGGGTTGGAGGTGGTTATGGAGATATGAAGGGGTGATGTCATGAATGGAAATGATGAGAAGGACAAGGATTTTAAACTTTAAACCTTGCTGGACTGGGAGTCAATGTAAATCAGTGAACATGGGATTGGTGAGGAAACAGGACTTAGTGTGAGCTTGCAAATGAGCAGCAGGATCTTGCATGATCTGCGTTTTATGAAGGGTGGAAAATTGGAAGCCTGCCAAGAGACCTTTAGAAAAGTCAACATATTGGTTGTACTTACATTGTATCGGATAGTAGCAGGTTCATTAAAAGCATCTTTAAATGTCTCACACATCTCAGATTAAGGATTCCTGTTGTTACCATTTTATCCTCCCTCTGGCTAAACATGGCTTGAAGAAACTTTATCCCGCATCCTACTCCAATGATTTGAGAACATAATCCCGACCAACCTTGCTCTAAGTGCTGATGGTGATTTTGTGGATCAGACATTTAAATGAATGCCCATTCTGTACTCTCAGGTGAATGTGAAAGAGAGAGATTTTGAGAGAGAGAAGGGTACCCCTAGTGTTCATACCAATGTTTATGTGTCAATCAACATTAATCAAAAATAAACAAATGATCTTGTCATCACATTACAGTGTGGAATCTGCCTGAAAATTTCTTTCCCTCCATTACAACTGTGACTGCACTTAAACTATTTCACTGGCAACCATCTGCTCTGGGTTATGATGTAGTGGTGAAAGGCACTATATAAATGCACATGTTTTGCCTCTTTTCTGTGCTTAGTTGACTCATATTGGAAACAGAAACTGGTTCCATAAACTGTTCCAATCTCCAACATTGATAGTTGCACTTCCAGAAGTAGAAAAATTCATGAAATGTCTGAATGTTTCACATTTTATTCGAGTTGTAGTAGTCTTGCTGAGGTGGTGGTGTGTCACAGTTCACTCAGGGAGTCTGGGTTGCTGTGGCAAAACATACTTCCACATGCGTACTATAACCTGGAGCTATGGATAGTGATGGTAGAGCATCCAACATTCTTTCTATCACACAGCTGCCAACAAATCTCTTCTATTCTTAGCATCTGCCATTGGCTTATGTTTATTGATTTGCTGGTTGATGCTTGACCTGTTTTTCCATGCTATCAGCACACTTTGCTGGCCTTCAAGTTCTAGCATATGGCTCAAACCTGGATGCTCCATATTGCATCACAAGACCATCAGTCTTATTGTATAGAGATATAATGCAGTTCAGTTGCAGAAGGAAAGAGGTAATCACTGATGATAATTATTAGTGCACCAGCTGTGTTTATAATATAAAGAAATTATTAGGGATATTTTCAGAATTTTCAACCAATACAATGCATGAGTATAAACACACTCAAATTAAGGGGGTAATGTCAATGTATAAAAACTTAGAAAGTGCTCTGATATATTAGCTTAGGAATTGATCTCACTTTTATTGTGGATATTGAGAATTATTCACACCGTGAGTATTCCTTTGAAATGGACAGTAATTTGTGATGTTTGCACATATGTGGTTAAATCCAGAAAGCCTAAAAAGCTGCATTTATAATGGGATGCCAAATCATTACCACTGCTGAGGAGCCTTTCCAACCCTGTAAAACTAATATTTATGCAATGTCAAAGTTGTCTACCATGATAACAATCGCATGTTCTTTTTAATATAACTTTTTGAGTTTATAGTTTTATCTTCCAGTATATATGCCTCAAAGTTTATTTTATTCTCCGTTGAAATTATATAAAAAAAAGGATAATCAGCAAATTTGACTTTCTGATTTGCTGTCTGTGAGAATACTTCTATGTAATTGGCTGCTTACAATGCACGATGACCTCACTGCTGCTGGATGCCTGGAAATTGTCTTGAGCCGGCACCAGGTTCAAAATAACTTCAGGAATACAGCATTCCATGTCCCAGAAACCATCAGATCTTTGTGAGCAACTTTCTTTGTGGTCATTGGCAAGTATCATCACTCTACAGTTAGTTGTTAAATCTAGGACATAGGGATATGTTTGAATGATATAAAGAGCAAATTTATTCTGTCCACTATTTCCTGTCCTCCAACATCGTTACACCTCCTTCAGGTGATTATCACTCTGCTCTGGAGGAATAGGATTGAACTAACTAAAATTGAGACCCACCATTAGTTCATCGCAATACTCCTCCTTGAAGAAAGAAGTTAGTAATGTCAATTATGTTGGAGTGTGCATTGTCAATACCAAGGTGGTCACCAGTCACTTGCACAGCAACAAAGTCTACAGTAAATTGGCCGCTCCTCTTGAAACAGAGCCTTCTAGTCACAATGCTGACTGTGGTGTTAGCTACCTTGCTCACGATGTCCCATTGCCCTCGTTGCTGGATCTTGCCTCACCCCCCTCAATCGGATGTTGGCCACATTCCTCGCTGCAAAGCTGTCAGGGATGGTACAATGACAGTGAGGCAGTGGGTGTAGCACTGACTGTGCCTTTGCACCAAAGGATTTCTAATACATTTCAGGGGCACCACTTGTGCAGCAGCTTTAGCAGTACAGTGCTGCAGGTTTCATCAAATCACATACTAACAAGTCAATTTTACCAGACTGATTCATTGATTTCGGTGAGAAGTTTGCCACTCAGAAGTTTGACTACAAAGCTATGTTTCCATGCATGCTCGGTCACTGGTCCCCCTAAAAGTGCAATTAGTGGTAAACACAGCCTAATTGTATTTAACTGTAGGCATTAATTCGGGATTCATTTTTGTTCGTATAAATTGAAGCAGACAGAAGCTGTAGTGGTTTGGCAGGAAGCACATGTTTGTACTGTGTATTCTATAAATAAATGTTTATAGAAGTGTATTAAGATTGGCTCCAGTTTGATCCTTCACCTGACTTTCTGGAACATAACAAGCAATATGGTCCCCTCACCACATAATGCATGACTTTGAACCTTGGATGTCTCACTGCTAGCTCTGAATGTCCTAAATTAAGGTGAGGTATGAGTGACTGCCCTTGACATCAACATTTCATTTGGCCCAAGTATGACATCAGGGAGACTAGAAATCAATGGGAATCAGGGGGAAAATCTCTCCACTGGTTGGAGTCACAACCTAGAAAAAAAATTGTGGTTGTTAGAGGTCAATCATCTCAGCTCCAAGATATCACTGCAAGAGTTCCTCAGGGGAGTGTCTCCAACCTAACTGTGGAGACAGAAGAAGCCCATGAAGCACTGACAAAAACTACCCTAAATCTACACTAGTCCCATTTTCCAGCTCTTGGCTAACAGTGCTGACTTTTATGACATTTCAAGTGCTTATTCAAGAACATTTAGAATAGAATAGAATAAAATTTCCTTTACTGTCACATGTACTCAAGTACAGAAGTACAGGAGTACAGTGAAAAGCTTACAATGTTACCCCACATGGTGCCACAAAGTAGGTAGGTACATATCTTAGATACAAAATACAGGAATAAAGGAAAAAAGTTACATTACTTTACAGTTATTCATACTATGAGTTAGAAAAATAAGAAATAAAGTTAAAAAGATAAACATTACAGTCTTTCTATAAAGAGCCTACTGTAGATCAGTACAGGTTGCTTCCACACATGGTCTGACTGGGCTGGCAAGCCACTGAACGACTGCATCGGTCCCCAGCCCACTGACCGTCCCCGTTCCTCTTGGGCTTCCAGCCCACTGACCGTCCCCGCTCCTCTTGGGCTTCCAGCCCACTGACCGTCCCCGCTCCTCTTGGGCTTCCAGCCCACTGACTATCCCAGCTCTGCTCGGGGCCTCCCGCCCACTGACCGTCCCCACTCTGCTTTAAAAGGTTTTAAAGGTTGTGAGGTTTCCTGCTTCAACCAGTCTCCCAGGCAGCATATTACAGAGTCCCACCACCCAGTAGGTGAAAAAAATGTTTCCTTGAAAATCCTCGAAACCACTTGCCTTTCACCTTAAAATGATGCCCCTTGTTATTGACCCTTCAACTAAGGAGAACAGGGAATCTCCATCTCCAACAAAGAGAGAATCTAAACATCGTTCCTTGACACTAAAAGGCATTATCATCAACGAATCCCCGCCACTATCAACATCCTGGGAGTCACCATCGACTAGCAAGTCATATAAGTACTGTAAGAGAAAGTCAGAGAACGCTTTAGCTACTTGGGAACACCACCAGCATGTTTCGCTCCAAGCCACACACTATCATGACTTGCAAATATATTGCCATTTCTTCATTGTCACCAGGTCAAAATCCTGGAACTTCCTTCTTAACAGTACAATATGGGTTTGTGTATACCACAAAAACTGCAGTGGCTCAAGAGAGCAGCTCACCACTACCTTCTCCAGGGCAATTAGGTTTGGGCAAAAAGTGCTGGTCCAACTAGTTACATCTCCCTTGTGCAACCACCTTTTGTTCCATGAAATAAAACCAATAAAATAAATCAGTGGTTTTGGACAGTTTAAAGCAGCTGAAGAATAAAGTTCCTTCGATAACGCCTGATAAAATGTGCATCTAATTGAACTCCAGTAGATCTTTGCAACGCTAACGTGTGTTTCTGTAGCAGTAAACATTAATACCGCTCTGACTGCAATTTTCTGATTGATGCCACTCTCAGAAAAGTGTTGAGGCTGTCAAAGTCACTGTATATACAAGCTTTAGTGCTGGCAGAGAAAAGAGGTTTTCATTCATTATGTACTGGCTTCAAACCTAGACCCCCATCAATGAAAGCATGAAGTGTTAACCGTGCTGCTCCACCAAGTACCCTCGCCCACCACACCTTGAAAAATAACATCAGCAGTCAGAGGTATCATTGAGAAAGAAAACACCGCCTTTTAGGGAGTTATAACACTCCCGTGGGTATCACGGCGCAGTGATATGTCTACATTCCATAATAAGGTTGATGCACTCAGCAAAGTCAAACAGGAATCTATGAAAAAAAATGTTTAACTGCAGGCGTCTATAGGCTGTACAGATTGGGATTCAAGCAATCGAGTCCACAGCTCAACTCTTGTGAACGCTGAACCTTGCTAAAATGCAGATATGTCACTTTGATTCCTGACCTTTGACTTATTTTTCCATTCTAGCATATGAAAGAAAACAATGAGGGCCACTGTCTTTTCACACTCTTGTTTTTTGGTTTGTGCTGCTTGACTGGAATTCCTGACCCGATCCTGACATATTTCTCAGTGGTTCGAAACAGAGATTTAGCCTTCTTGTTTGCTAAATTCTAACATTTTAATTTGAGGAAAAAAGTACTATACTTATTTTGCTCAGATAGATGTCAGTATAGAATGTGGTCAAAAACTTGCTTTAACCCAGCGGCTGTGTGTCACCTGATCTGAGGTTTTGACCTATGGCAGTTCTATGATTGGTTGGTCAAGCTGGTCCAGATGGTGCTGAATTACTGGCCAGAACTTAATTGGACCAGGAGGAAATTTATAAACTTGCAGCGACTATAAGCTGCGTGAATGCCACATGGCCAACATCATCGGGCCAAAACCTGCCTTCAGATGTGACTCAAATATGGTGTGATACAGACAGAATCATTTGTAATGGTTTCCAGATGGAACTAGTCCAGAGAATCTCCTTTTCAAGCCTTCATTAGGGCAGAGCAAAGCAACTTAGAGCTTCATGTATTTCCCGAGAAAGAAACCCTCTGCACAGCGATTATTCATTTGTATAACGCCTCTTAACATCTCAAAAGCACTCCAAAGAAGTGATGGGTAAACGAGAGCTAATGTCGAGTCATGTCAAGGAGATATTGGAACAGATGACCCAGAGCTTGATCAAAGAGGAGGAGCTTAAAAGGAGGAGTGAGGGTCATCAGTAGCTCTCACAGAGACTGCCAAGACTGGCTAGTGAATGGTTTTTGAAAAAATATGTTCATGGTAAACCTCAAACCATCGGAGTTTGCCTGGCAACTCTTCCTCAAACAATATGCCAACAGCCATAATAATAGGATCAATATCTTCACTCCAGCTCCTCCCATTAAAATGCTCCAGTGTTAATGGAAACTTACTCATCCCTTAACCCCCTTATTAATCAGTAAACTTAGCAAAGATAACAGCAACAAAAATGAACTTTACAAAATCCAGAGTACTGCAGCAACAATGAGGCAGCCTCATTATCTTGAAAATGAAAATCACACACTGGAAAAGATTATCTGCTGATTTCCTGCGTACTTGGACTGAATTGTACATAATTTATTCCAATTTACATATTTTAAAAGAGTGCTGTGCTAAGCTCATCAGTTCAATTCACTCAGAGATAGTAGGAACTGCAGATGCTGGAGAATCCGAGACAACAAGGTGCAAGGCTGGATGAACACAGCAGGCCAAGCAGCATCATAGGAGCAGAGAGGCTGACGTTTCGGGCCTAGACC
>NC_063334.1:30635779-30714817 GCF_021869965.1 Rhincodon typus
ACCTTGTTGTCTCGGATTCTCCAGCATCTGCAGTTCCTACTATCTCTAATTTCTGAGGTCCTGGGTTCAAATCCCACCACAATGGAACCAAATTCAATTTTTAAAAAAAGTCTGGAATGAAGAATCTATTGATGACCGTGAAACCATTGCCGATTATCAGAAAAACCCATCTGGTTCACTCATGTCCTTCAGGGTAGGGAATCTGCCGTCCTCACCTGGTCTGGCCTACATGTGACTCCAGACCCACAGCAATGTGGATGACTCTCAACTGCCCCGTGAAATGGCCTAGCAGGCCACTTGGCTCAAGGACAACTAGGGATGAGCAATAAATGCTGGCCAGCCAGCAACATGCATGTCCCGCAAGTGAATACAAAAGAATCTGGATTCTAAGCTCAAGTTCCTGTAGGGACATGATCTCTTAAGTCTCTGACTCAGAGATGAGAGTAAATCACAGCTGACTGCATGTGGATGTAAGCTCTGTGGATGTGGATGTAGACTCTGGCCCTGCATTTTTATGGAATGTTTAAAAACACTGAAGCACCAATTAGGTTTTGGAAGTCTCACTTATATCCTTTCCTGTTAGTTTAGCAGGGCTCTGGTTAACTGTCACGGTTCCAATACTGGACCAGTCATGACGGGCAAGATAGTCACAACTTAGAGATCAATTACGCAACCTCCCTGCTGCACAAAACTTTGTAATTTCCTTACACTGCATGCAGCTTAATTCATGGGGCAATAACTCTGTACCAAGTCGCAAAATAGAAACAGCCTAGGGCAGGGAGGTGAGATGCTCCAAGGCATCAGAACTGACTGGTGACTGTGTGGAACAGCAAATCATTTTTGGCTCATTGAGTCCGAACCTTCGTTTCAAGGAGAAACCTCATTTAGTTTCTTTCCCTGGTTGCTTCCCTGTATCCTTGCAACACTTTCCTCCATCAAGTGTTTATCCAATTCCTTTATGAAATCTAGTAATCAAACTGTGCCCACCATCTTGGCATGAGAAATGGGCAGAGTGTCCTTTTCAATACTAAAAGCGGATGCTACAGTTTCAAAAGCAAGAGAAGTCAATTCATAAAAATGAGAAAAGAACTTCAGTAGGCTTGTCACGATCTCAAGATGAAGTGTATTCACTGTTTTAAAGTAGGAAATGCTGCAGCCAATTCTCTATGATGCTCTTTCTTCACACACATTTTCTGAAACAACTATGAGATTCCCAACAGACACCAGGCTATAAAAAGACTGCACTCTTCACCTACACTGAGAAATTAACGAGCGTGTCATCTTTTCCACAGTGTCTCGTTCATAATGCAAAAAGTATGTCACCAAAATGTCAAGAGTGCTTTAATATATGATGTTGGAACTTTTGTGAGAAAAGAAACATTTTGGGCTGGATATTCCTGTGGGTTTGCGATAACCCGCCAGTGCACTTTCAGTTTTCCAAAATGAACTCTGACCCTTGTGTGACTTTTTGAGGAATTTTTTGCCTTATTGTGCAGAGGGCTGGATCTGCAGGGAAATTCATGAGCTATGACAGAATGCGTGGGAAGTGTGGGTGCGGAAGCGAATAGTCACAAGGCCTGCCTTGGTTCTCCCACACAGATAGCTAGTTCCCAAAGTCATTTAAAGGCTCTTTAAACCTCATTCCTCACACTCCATGCCCCTCGATCAGCCATGCCATTCCATGATTGCATACCACTACACACCTTCAGACTGCCCATGACACACCATATACGCTAAAACTGTCTAACTACCTTAGATACATTCACACTACCTCCATAGTCACTCACCCAGTGTCTACAATGCACAGATCTCACGAGCCATAGAATAGCTATAGAAATTATTTCAAAATCATTTGGGGAAAAATGACGCTGTTAATTTAATAAAATGTCTTGAATTCAAACTTGCTACCACTGGCATTAAAAAAAATCGCCTTTTTCCCTTGTTTAAAAAAATCTATTAGTGTCCATAGGGTTGGAAAATAAGAAAAAAACAAAAGCATGTTCTGTTATTATAGCTTCTTAAAGTTATCAATCATTCTTAGATCATTTTTTGGTCTGAAGCCACAACCAGTTTTTGAAACCTATTCATGATGATGAGAGCTGTCATCACCAATTCTGCCAACCACATTGATAGAAACTGACAAACAGAATGGTGTTCCATTGGAAGCAGAGCGCTTGTCATCAACTGAGACAAACAGACGCAGAGATTTTTCCAATTTCCAAAAGGGGGTCTTTACTTTTTAACCAACCATACTTGTCAGTTAATGTACATAACAGCGCAAAACATGACAGCAAAGTCTGAGTTTAGACATTTTTTTTTAACCCTGTAACTGCATTATGGCACTTTCTTCAATAGAAGTAGTACTGTAATACACAGCAACAGTTACACAATGATGGTCAATCTAAATGTCAACTTCCCATTGCAGGACAGATCCCTCTGATGAATTGTTGCATCAAAAACACATCTACATTATAATACAGTATCTAATAATGATGTCAGGGAGGTCGTAGTGTAGCGGTAATGCTGCCAGACTAGTAATCCAGATGCCCTGAGATACGGATTTGAATTTCATCATGGCAGCTGTGGAATTTAAGTTTAATTAAAGAAAATCTGGAACTGAAAGCTAATGTCTGTAATGCTGCATTGAAACGTTTATTGGTAGTTATAAAAACCTAAATGGTTCACTAATGTCCTTTAGGGAAAGAAAACTGCCATCCTTACCTGGTTCCAGCCTACATGTGACTCCAGACTATTAATGATGTGGTTAGCTCTTAATTATACTTTGGCAAGTAAACCAAATACTGATTACCACCTATTCCTCTCTCTCAATAGATGAATCAGTACTTCACATTAAACACTAATTGGAAAACATACTGACAGTATCAAGAAAAAAGAATATATCTTGGGTTGGGGATGCCTGTTGCCAAGTCTGGCTCAGTAGCAGCACCAATGAACAAACTAGTCAAGTCCTGAAGACTGGCAAGTGGTAGGGAACAAACAAGAGTGAAAATCCTACTCTACACTCCCTCACAAACCTACCTATCACACATGCATCTATCCATGATAGTATCAATAACAGTGAGCATTGTACAGACCCATCTTCACACTGATCATTGTGTTGTGTGGCACTGTTACTGTGTTAAATTGGGTCAATTTTGAACAAATCTAGCAAGTCAAGACTCTGCATCCAGGAAGTCCTGTAGGCCACCAGCAGCAACAGCAGAGTGGTATTCAAACAATCTGTAACCTCAAAGCACTGCACATCCCTCATTTATGCAAGAGATCTACCCTGCTTCAATGGAAAGTAAAAGAGGGCATGCCAGATGCAGAGCCAGACACACCTAAAAATGAGGTATCAATCTAGTGAAGCTACAGAAGCAGGTCTGCAGGTTGTACCTCTATTGGGCAGCCTGCATAGTCTGGGGTGTTCTGTCAGTGTGAACTCCACAATACTTCTGGTTTTCTAAAGACTCTGCAGTGCTTCAGGTTGTTTGGAATTGTACTTATGGGTAAAAAAGATTATCTACATTTTCTAAAAATAACTTTTTCATTTCATGATGCGTTAGAAACGTCCATATTGACCCTTACATGTGACCTCCCATGGTCCAGCTAATTCTCCAGGCTGGCAAAGTTCCAGATCTGAGGCAGCTGAATTACTTGAGTATAATCTGTATTTGCATGCCACACAGCATAAGCAGCTTACATACGCACAGCGAAACAATCCCACAACTAACGGGTCAGATCGAAGCTCTGCAGCCTGCCAAATAGTGGTGGACAATTCAACAGCTCACTGGATGAGAAGGCTCCACAAATATCCTCACCCTCAATGATGGGGTAGCCAGCACAGCAATGCAAAAGACAAGGCTGAAGGGCTGTTGGATGATCCATCTTCAGCTTCTTCCTGATTCCAGCATCATAGATGCCAGTCCTCAGCTGACTTGAATCAGCCCATCTGATATCAAGATATGGCTGACAGCACTGGATACTGCAAAGTCCATGGGCATAGACACAAATAGTCCTGAAGACTTGTTCTCTGCAACTAATTGCATTCATGGCAATCTGCAACAGTGCAGCTACAACACTGGCATCTACCTGACAATGTGGAAAGTTATTGAAGGCACTTCCATCAATAGAAACAGTACTGTAATGCATAACAACAGCTACACGATGATGCTCAATCTAAATGTCAATTTCCTATCGCAGGATAGGTGGGTCAGTGGTTAGTACTGCTGCCTCACAGGTTCGATTCTAGCCTTGGGTGACCTTCTGTGTGGAGATTGCATGCTCTCCCTTTGTCTGCGTGGGTTTCCACTGGGTGCTCCTGTGTTTCCTCCCACAGTCCAAAGATGTGCACATTAGGTAGCTGGGCATGCTAAATTGCCTATAGCATTCAGCGATGTGCAGGCAAGGTGAATTAGCCATTGAAAATGCAGGGTTACAGGGATAAGATGGGAAGGTAGGTCTGGGTGTGATGGTCTGAGGAGGGTTGGTGTGATGTGATGGACCGAATGGCCTACTTCCACACTGTAGGGATTCTAATGTTTCTGATAATTGCCCAGGTATGTCTTGTCCAGAAAAAGCAGGACAAATCCAACCCAACCAATTACTTAACCCTATTGCGCCTACTCTCGATCATCAATGTGGCGGAAGGTATTGTTGATAGTGCTGTCAAGCAGCACATAGGTACCTGCTCACTGATGCCAGATTTGGGTTCTGCCAGGGCCACTTGGCTCCTGACTGCATTGCAGCCTTGTTTATAAAGGAGCTGAACTCCAGGTAGGAGGTATCAGATAGCATTTAACTAAGATGTACATGTGGCATCAAGGAGCCCTGACAAAATTAAAATCAATGTTGAATCAGAGGAAATATCAGCACTGGTTGGAGTCAACACTCAACACAAAGAAAGATAGCTGTTGAATTTAATCACCTCAGCCCCAGAATATTATTGAAGGCATTCTTCATGGTAATGCCCAAAGCCCAGTGATCTTCAGCTTTTCCATCAATGATGTTCATTCCATCATAAGGTCAGAAGTAGGGATATTCACTGATGATTGTCATGAATCATTTGTAGCTCTTCAGATACTGAAGCTGACCTTGCAGAAAGACATGGACAACATTCAGACTAAGGCTGGTTATGGCAAGAATTTTACTTGTTGCTTCAAATCCCCATCCAAAAAAGAATCTAAACACCAGTTCTTGAAGTTCAAAGCTATTCCCAAGGAAATTCAGCATGTCCGTAAGGACCCATACCAACTTTTACAGATGCACCACAGAAAGCATTCTATCTGGGTGCATCACAGCTTAGTACAGCAACTGCTCTGCACAGGACCGTAGGAAACTACAGAAAGTTGTGAACACAGCCCAGACCATCACGCAAGCCAACCTCCCATCCATTGACTCCATCTACACTTCTCGTGGCTGCAGAAAGGCAGAAAACATCATCAAAGACCTTTCCCACCATGGTTATAATCTCTTCCAACCTCTTCCGTCAGGCAGAAGATACAAGAGCTTAAACGCACGTACCAACAGGTTCAAGAACAGCTTCTTCTCTGCTATTATTGGACAACTGAATGGACCTCTCTAATTTGAAATCTAATTTTGATGTTGCTTTTGTTATAACCTCCTGTGCTGCTGTAACTTTGTCTGCCTCGCACTGTTCAATCACCCTATGATCTGTATGTCCTTGCAAGTTATGCTCTGCCTGTACTGCATGCAAAACCAAACTTTTCACTGTACTTAGATACATGTGACGACAATAAATTAAATTAAATCAAATCAACTCTGAATCCTAAACTAGCAATATCCGGGAAGTAACTGTTGACCAGAAACTGAACTGGACCAGCCATACAAATACACTGACTACAAGAGATTGTGAAATCAGAGTGAGGTAACTCACCTCCTGACTTCCCAAGCCTGTCTGCCATATACAAGTCAGGAGTGGGATGGAATACTCCCTACTCACATGGATGAGTGAAGCTTCAACAACACCATCCAGAACAAAGCAGCCCACTTGAACAGCACCACATCCAACAATTTAAACATTCACTTCCTCCTCTTAAAGCACACAGTGGCAGCAGTGTTTACCATATAAAAGATGCACTGAAGAAACTCACCAAGGTTCCTTTGAGAGAACCTTCCAAACCTTACAACAAGGGCAGCTGCTGAATGGGAACTCCACCACCTCCAAGTTCCTTTCCAAGCCACACAGCATCCTGACTTGGAACTATAAAACTGTTCAAGGTTCTGGAATTCCCTTCTCAACAGCACTGGGAGTGCACCTACACTACTCGGACTCCCACCGATCAAAAAAGCATCAGACCTCCACTTTTTCAAGAACCATAGCGATGGACAATAAATACTGGCCCACATCCAACAAAGAAAATTAAGAAACTTGATGATGTCAAAACATTTACATCTTACTTACAGACTGTTCCTGACTCTCATGGTGCCCAGTTAGATGCACAAGATCCCATATTGGTACGTATCGAAGGAAAGCTGGAGAGTTTCAATGAACATCACTATGGGTCGCTGATCTGGTGTTATTTCTGTTGTATGCGGCAGCTCGCTGTGTGTAAATTGCCTGTTTCCTTACATTACAACCATAACTACACTTAAAAGGGACCTGAGGGGCAACTTTTTCACCCAAAGGGTGGTTCGTGTATGAAATGAGCCAGAGGAAGTGGCAGAGGCGGGTATAATTACAACATTTAAAGACGTTCGGATATATACATGAATAGGAAAGGTTTAGAGGGATATGTGCCAAATGTATGCACATGGGAGTGGTTAAATTCGGGAAACTGGTCAGCATGGATAAATTGGACTGAAGGGTCTGTTTCTGTGCTGTATGACACTATGACTCAATGACTCTATATGTGTTTTGGAATATCCTGAGGTCATCAATGGCTCTGTTTAAATGCAAGTCTTTCATCCTTGGAAACAAATGAACTTTAGCAATGGAATTCTCCAGCATCACTGTTTGTTCTGCACTCACATGCCGCTTGTAACTAATCCAGTTTCTCCAGGCTGAGATTGTGGTAAGCAATACCAGTCACAAGTTAATTACCTGTTTTTAAAAGTGTTTACTGAAGTATAGACAAGAAGGTGACTGAGACGGGTGGGTACCGTGTTGCATGATAATGAGATTGCACTGTGAGTAGTAAATTGCACTGTATAGATAAAGAGGGGGCTTCATTCAAACTGTATAGCTTCAGATGTAATTGAATTGTTCCATGTATATTGTTTCAGATAAAAGAATCAGTTATCCAACAAAATAAAACAGAGAACCATGAATGCTAGAAATCTGAAACCAAACAGAAATTACTGGAGAAACTTAGTGGATCTGGCAGCATCTGTGGGGAAAAGCGGAGTTAATGTCTCGAGCCCAGTGACCCTTCTTCAGAGCTCTATATATCACATATCCAATTTCTGCTTCCACCAGCCTTTGAGACAATGCGTTCCAGATCATAACTTGTTGTGCAAAACAATTTTTCAGTTATCTCTTCTTGTTCTTTTGCAAACTACCTGCAATCTTTGTGTTTTGGTCATGACATTTTCCTTTATTCATTAACGGGATAAGGGTGTTGCTGGCTAGGCAGCATTTATTGCCCTAATTGCTCAGAGGGCAGTTCAGAGTCAACCATATTGCGGTGGGTCTGGAGTCACATGTAGGCCAGGCCAGGTAAGGATGGCAGTTTCCTTCCCTAAAGAACATTAGTGAATCAATTGGGTTTTTCCCCAACAATGGATTCATTGTCATCATTAGGTTCTTAATTCCAGATATTTTACTGAATTCAAATTCCACCATCTGCTGTGGTGGGATTTGAACCCAGGTCCCCAGAACATTATCTGGGTCTCTGGATTAACAGTCCAGGGATAATACCACCAGGCCATCCTGTCCCCACTTGGAAAAGAATTCTCCTTGTTTACTGCTTTCCTTCACCATTTTGAAAACTGTCTTAATTTTCACGATAATGTTAGCCGATAAAATTTTTGGCAAACACATTTGTGTCTAAGTTGCAGAAGCTTCTCCCCCCACTGCTAAGCTTTTTTGTAACATTTTTCAGTGTAATTGGACAAAGTAGCTGCAGCCCCAAGGCAAGCATGAGGGAAGGTGGAGAGATAATTAATAGCACAAAATGTCCTCATCAGCCTCGACTTTATTTCCTCTGAGAGGTACTGACATACTTTCCACTCCTTTTATTGACCTTCATGCTACACTGCACCAAGTTATGTAGTTCTACTGACTTGCTTCCAAATTTATTGGATTTAAAAAAAATCACACACACAAAAAAGTCAGAATAGTTAAACCAGTAATAAACCAGACTCCAAGTTTATTGTGTGGGAGAGTTAAAGGTGGATGCCCTCTGCAACAACCCCTCCCCCTTCCTCAAAACTGCAGGGATCCATGTCCATTAACTCCTGCCCATTCATTGCAAAATAGACAGTGTCCCACCTTCGTGATGTCTAATGATTAGCATCTAGTCAGGCCTATCCCCATTGTGCATTGACTGCATTTGTCATTCATGGGCCCAAAAGCATCACCTTCTTCCACTACCTAAAACTGGTCTGCTCCACTTCAAACAGGGGGTGCATTGTGGCTGGAGCAGGGGCTGCACCTCGTGTAGGAATTGGATCTGACCAGTGAAACATCGAAGAATGAACGAGGTGGGAGTAAGCAAACTCCAAGGCTTCAATGTGCTGCATGAGACAACTCGGTGGAGGTGCAGGAAATAATACCGTGTATTCACTGGTACTCCAGAAACATGCTGAGAAAGCAGCAGGAGCAAGTCACTGTCGATGCAGGGTAAGGTGGTGTGTGACCAGATGCAGCAGGATCTAATGAGAGCGGCTGTTTACTCTGCTCCCCATGGAGGAGACTGTTATATAGGCAATGGATGCCTTTTGGGTCATTCGCCAACCCAAACAACAGTAGCCACTGAGCCCAATTTCATGTATTCTGGTATCTGACTGACTTACGATAAAGTGAGTTTGATTAGCTGTCAAAATCTTATCAGCTAGCAAAAGTAGGTCACATGCTGTGAATAACTCACCTCCTGACTCTCCGAAGCTCGCCCACCATCTACAAGGTAGAAGTCAGGAGTTTGATGAAGTATTCCCAACTTGAATGAACAAACGTATCTCCAGCAACACTTAAGCTTGGCATCATCCCGGACAAAACAGTACTTCACCAAGCACAAGTACAAACCCACAACCTCTCCCATTCCACTGTCCTGGAATTCCATCTCTAATAGCATTGTGGGTCTACCTATAGCATACGGATTGCAGCAGTTCGAGAAAGCAGCTCACCACTGCTTTAAGGGCAATTAGTGATGGGCAATAAATGCTGTCCTAGCCAGTGATGCCTAAATGCTATGAATAAATGAAAAAGGCATGGTACCACCTTGTACCATCGCATGATACAAAGAAAGGGTTATAAATGTTCCAGAATTGTTTTAAAAACTCCAGCAATTCAAATCCAATTTTGAGTCAACTCAGGACAAGGCTCATTGGGGAACGAAAAGTGTTTTCCTTTCTCCTCATTTCTTTTGAAAATTTTTGTTTATTAACCATATAGATATTGTGGATTGGAATAAAAAAGGCTGTTTGATTGCATGGGGTGATTGGAGGTGCAATGTTATATGGTGACACCTTCAGAATACTTCCAACCAGTTAAACCAACCCTGCACTTAGTACAAACAAATGATAAAAGACACGATGTGCTTTACCAATCAGAACAATAATGGGCCTAAGTGCCCTTGCTGTGCTGAACTATCCTATTATTAAAAAAAAGCAAGAGACCTTGCATTTATATAGCAGTTTTCACAATCTCACCACATCCCAAAGAGCTTTACAGTCACCTAAGTACTTTTAAGTGCAGAGATTCCGGTAATGTAGGAAACATGCAGCCAATTTGCACACAGCAAGCTCCCTCTAAAAGAAACATGATAATAGCTAGATAATCTCTTTTAATGGCATTGGTTGAGCGATAAATGTTGATTAGGACACGGGGAAAACTCGTCAGATCTCCTTCAAAAGTACTGTGGGATTTTTTTACATTCACTTGAGAAAGTAGATGATTTAATGCTTCACCAATAAGATGGCAGCATCCTACAGTGCAGTACTCCTTCAGCACTGCACAGAATGAGTCAAATAATCAGAGAATCTGACGGGTAACCACTGGCATTTAAGGCAACTATATAAAAATGGGCAGTCTGCAATGAGTAAGCCATCATTCAGCTGAAAGGCTCATTAAACTATAAGAGCAAAGATTAAGCAGTTTGTAAGCAGCAGTAGAACATCAAAATTGAGGTACTGCACTCAGCTAGCTATCAGCTGTTTATTAAGTTTTTTACACAATTTTTTTTCATACTGTGCAGGAAGAATAGCGATCACAGTAGAGGTGCTATGAGGTAGATGAAATGATGTAAATAGGATGATAACGAAGGTAATCTTGCATTAATAGCTGTTACTGTGGTAATACCGGTTTTCACAATATATTGACAACACAAAGCATTATACAGTAAAAAAACAGCATGGTCAATTGCAATGTACAAACATTAATTCTGTTGTAAGAAAGAACCCACAAAATGGCATAACAATTGACAAAACTAGCACATTTGTTGGTAATTTTTTCTCATAGCTATCTCATTGATTAATGGAACACAAACAGTCCAGTGTTGTTAACTCACAAAATAAATGTACCTCTCTGATGTTTGAGTCGATCAAGAGATCTTAATTGACAATGCCACTGATTGGAATTGATTGCAAACTATAAAGGCTCATTTGTGATAGCTTTAACATTTAACAACTAAACTGGCTAACAGCTCTCCAGAATTAAGAACACAGCACCAAATGCAGAAATAGTCACAAAATCATGGATGATACAACAAAGAGCAATGCATTTATTCCATAGAAGCTATTCCAGAAGCTTAACTGGAGTGATTAACTCAAAATTATTTTATCTCCTGTACTCTTCTATATTCTTCTAACTCAAATTGTGAGGGAGACAGAGAGAAAAATTGTTTCCACTGGAGGTAAATGATGAAAGAACCAGACGGGAGATGAGGAGAATCTTCTTTTCGTGTAATAGTATGGAACACACTGCCTGAAAAGGTGGTGGAAGCAGGTTCACAGTAACTTTTAAAGGGGATTGATCAGAAAGGAAAAATTTTCAGGGCTATGTGGAAAGAGCAGGGATTAAATGGAAAACCCCTTCAAGGAATTGGCTATGCTGTATCATTCTAGGTTCCTAATAGAAACAAGCTTTCACCATGAACATTCCAACACCTTCCATAAACATTAAAATGGTTAGTAGGGACCTCAGTTAGTAGCCTTATTTCATTGAAAAAAGCCACCATTTTTATGCACATTTTTTCTTTCCTGGTATCACTATTACATCTCTTCGTTGGACCTTTTCTGTAATGTTAATAACCTCCTTCTACAGTTGATTTTTCCAAGTGTGGCCTAATCTATGTCTTGTCTGATGTATGAGGAGAGATTGACCAGGTTAGGATTATTTTTGCTGGAGTTCAGATGAATTGGGGGGGGGGGGGGGCGGGGGAGGTGCTCTCATTGTGACTTACAAAATTCTAACAGGACTAGGCAGAGTAGATGCAGGGAGCGTGTTCCTGATGATGGGTGTGTCCAGAACCAGGGATCACAGTCTGAGGATTCGGGGTAGATGATTTAGGATGGAGATGAGGAGACATTTCTTCACCCAAAGAGTGGTGAGCCTATGGAATTCATTACCACAGGAAGTAGTTGATGTCAAAACATTGAATGTATTCAAGAGGTGACTATATATAGTACTTGAAGTGAATGGGATCAAAGGTTGTGGGGAGAAAGCAGGATTAGGCGATTGAGTTGGTCGATCAGCCATGATTGTGAAGAATGGCGCAGCAGGCTTGAAGGGCCAAATGACCTCCTCCTGCTCCTATCTTCTATGTTTCTATGTCTGAATTCAACATCACGCTTGAATTTTATATTTATTCTCCTTGTGTATAGAGTTTGAAGACCCACTTACATTTTTAGGGCCTTTCAAATATCCCTGGAATCTTATGCGTAAAGGATAACATCTTTGCATCCACATCTCTCCCTCTCTCTATAATATCCTCCAGCCCCACAACCCTCCAAGAATTCTCCAGTTCTCTCATGCCGGCCCCTCGCTTGTCCCTGATTTCCTTTGTTTCCTTTACTGGGGTTTGCGGGTATCTGCTATTTGCCGTCAACAGATTCCATGCAATCAAGTATGCAGTGACTGAAACGATTGTTTATTATCTAAGTGATCCCCCTTGGGCGATAATTGGGGCAAAAATCATTTCTGTCTCAGTTAGATGTCTTATTGGGGCATAACACGTTAATAGCAACAATTCAGGAAGACTGCACTTTTAGCAGAAGGTGAGTCAATGCCTCAAAACTTTGCCTGAAATTTCACAGGTATTATCAGCCTACATTAACTTATGCATGGTACCAGGTTGAAAGGAATGCTAGGACCAAATAAGTCAGAGAGAAAGAGAGTTGATTACAGTTTTGAACAGACTAGCCAACAACAATAATGAGGATCTCAATTCTGAAGACTTTATTCAAAAATGAACACTCAGAAGTTAATCTTGGCATATGACTTGAAAGGAGAACTGCTATTGCTAGCTAAGTGCTGAATCTCCATTTGTTTTTCCTGACCTCTGACATTGCTTCAGCAGAATCCCCAGATGAATGCCGGAAACTGACGTTTATGAAGCCACTTATGTCATTTCTTTAGGGTTTTGTTGCTGCAGAACCCCTCTGTAAATTCCAGGCATTGGTCAGATTTGTGAGTACTCCCCAGACAGTTAGCTGGTAAGTTAAAAGCTTCTATACTAACCTAACTCTTCAGCATAAACATTTGTGGTTTAGCTATGCACTGACAGCTATGTATCAGTAAGAGAAAGAGAAACAGTAACTAACTTCCATTTATATGGCAGCTTCAGCACAGAACAGCATCCCAAAATTCTTCACAGCAGGGTTAATCAAACAAGATACTTATGGAGATATTAGGGCGCATGATCAAAACCTTGGTCAAAAAGAGAAGTATCTTAAAAGAAGTATATAGAGGTAGAGAGGATTAGGGAGGAGTTATGACCTTGGCAGTTGAAGGGACGGATGCCAATAATGGAGCAATTAAAATTGGGAACCTGAAAGTCTCTTAAAACGGTGGGCATATAAGAAACTAACAACAGTCTATTAAATTTGCATACAGAATCACAGAGTCATACAGTGTGGAAACAGACCCTTCGGTCCAACTCGTCCATGCTGATCAGGTTTCCTAAACTAAACTAGTCCCATTTTCCCACACTTGGCTCATACCCCTCTAAACCTTTCCCATTTGTATACCTGTCCAAATGTCTTTTAAATGTTATAACTGTACCTGCATCAATCACTTTCTCTGGCAGTTCATTCCATATATGCACCACCATCCATGTGGAAAAGTTGCCCCTCAGGTTCCTTTTAAATCTTCCTCCTCTCACCTTAAAATTATGCCCTCTAGTATTGAATTTTCCCACCTTAAGGAAAAGACCTTTGCTGTTCACCTTATGTCCCTCATGATTTTATAAATCTCTATAAGGTCACCCCTCAATCTCCTACATTCCAGGGAAGAAAGTCCCAGCCTATCTAGCCTCTCCGTATAACTCAAACCCTCCAATCCCAGTAACATCCTCATAAATCTTGTCTGCACTTTTTCCTATTTAATAATATTCTTTTTATAGCAGAGTGACCAGAATTGTACACAGTACTCCAAAAGTGGTATCACCAATGTCCAGTACAACCTCAATATGATGTCCCGAATCCTATACTCAAACGGTCTGAGCAATGAAGGCAAGCGTGCCAAACGCCTTTTTCACCATCCTGTCTACCTGTGATGCAATTTTCAAAGAACTATATACCTGAACCCCTAGGTCTCCTTTAATGCAAAATTTATTTCCTGGTTTATTATAGTTAATCCGAGGACAATGAAATGATTCTGTGCAGCATAAACTCATTTACTCAAGTATTATGCCACGCTGAATGAGCTGAAGATTCACACTACCATTTTGCACATAGTTTCCTCTTCAAATCAGCCAAGGCAATGAGAGAAAATTGTTCCACACAACAGGGAGGAATGGAGAGGTGTGCAGAAACATAACAGTAAAAATCAGTGGGACCACTGTTGGCCGCTTTCCAGGAATTGATAGGGCTGGGAACCACTCTTGGTTTGGATATGACGTCTAAGAAGGAACAAAAAAAAGAGTCATAGAATCATACAGCATGGAAACAGACCCTTTGGTCCAACTCATCCATATTGACCAAGTTTCCCAAACT
Organism: Rhincodon typus; assembly: GCF_021869965.1. Lineage (NCBI taxonomy): Eukaryota > Metazoa > Chordata > Chondrichthyes > Orectolobiformes > Rhincodontidae > Rhincodon > Rhincodon typus. The sequence continues at coordinate 30,650,114 of NC_063334.1, forward strand.
AAACTAGTCCCACTTGCCTGCGTTTGGCCCATATCCCTCTGAACCTTTCTTATTATGTACCTGTCCAGATGAAGTGCCTACACATTGATTGCACTCAGAACTGAAGTGACTGAAGGACAAATATATTTAATGAAAAATACACTAATTAATTAATTATCCTCTTAAGGGCCTCAACAGCAGGGAAGGAGGTCATCCATGGGCCTGCTCGTCATGGACTTAAGTCATGGTGGAGGTGGCAGGAAACCCCCCTTGCCACCCTCCTACCTGATAAAATGCCCCCTCGCCACCAAGCCCATGATGGTGAGGACACAAAACTCTATGAATTGAACCAGCTGACAATACAGATACATCACACCAGCTGCTATAAGACAGAAACATCTCAAACCAGTCAACAGTAAATCTAGTTTTCTCACACCAGCAAGCTCTAAATAGAATTGCTTTGCAGAAGTTGGCATTAAATGTGGATACACAGTCTCTACTAATTGCCTGATGGGGAATGCAAAGTGTGGCATGGTACCAATCTATACTAACAGAGGTTCCCAGTCCTCGCAGAGCAAGTAGATTCAGCCAAACAGCTGCTAAAACACTGCAATTGATCTCAGCCATTGCACTAGGAAGAAACAGGGAATTCCCTCTGACAGCTTTGTAGGAATTCTGTTTGAAAATGCACATGTGGACCTAGGGCTTGGTTCCAAATACCTGCCAATCTAGGCTTTCAAATCAAGTCTAGTGACTGAGGCGAAGAGGTGGCCCTCAACTACAATCAAAACCTTCAGGGAAGGAGGGAAGGTACTTACTGACACTGGAGTAGAGAGTAGGATGCCCAGCCACATATTTCAGAGTGCAGGGGAGACAGCTTGATGACTTCTGTCGTCTTACAAGCAGGCAGCACAGAGTACAACAGTAAAGTAAGAAATGACATTCAAGATTTCAGGATGCCCTGAAACTTTTACAGCCAAAAAGGTATTTCTGACGTGTAGTCATTGTTGTAATGTAGGATATGTAGCAGCCAATTTTCAAACAGCAAGATCCCAAAATCAGCAATAAAGTAACGTTTGCAAGTGTTGGCTGAAGGAATGACTATTCCCCAGGACACTGTAGAGCATTCTCCTGCTATTTTACAATAGAAGCAAAAGAACCCATAGCACAGGGCAGACAAGGCCCAGATTTCACATCTTAACCAAAAGATGGCATAACCAGCCAATGCAGCGCACACTCTCAGTATTATACTTGAAGCGCCAGCTTCGAATTATTTGCACTTAAGTCACTGGAGTCGGACGTGAACACACAACCCGTGTTAAACTTCTAACAGCCATCTGGTGAAGGAGGTGATCTGAAGTTTAGATTTATTTACAAAGTGAAGATTTACAAGTGTATGGCACCACACCCTACTTCCCAACCTAGTGTCAGTAAATGTCTCTTTATGTAGACATTTTCTAAATCAACCTGTTCAGAGAGGTTATTATACATCTTTGGAGTATGTGGGATTTGAACCTAGGCCTCTTGGCTTAGAGGTAAGGACACTACCATTGTGCCACAAAAGCCCCTTAAAACAGGCATTTATAGGCATTTTTAATCAATTTGTTCAAATGTGTTATGACACAACCTCTGGGGTAGGTAGGTCTTGAACCCAGGCCTTCTGGTTTAAAGGCAGGGACACACTACCACTACACCACAAAGGCCCTCTAATTGCACCACAAAATAGATATTTTCTAATCAACCTGTTCAGGGATGTTCTTACAAATTACTGGAATGAAGGTGGGACTTGAATCTGGACTCTCTGGCTCAGAGGAAGGAACACTACCACTGCACCACAAGAGGCCCTCCAGCCCACTGGAGTCCTCATTGAGCATATCGAAGAGAGAAATCAATAGCTATCTGGAGAGTAATGACACCAAGGAATATGGGAAGTGCGGGAATGTTTTTTTTCAGAGATGATCAAAGCTGACTGAATTGAATGGCAGATTAGTCTCAATGGACTACTCTTGATCCTATTGTGTCAACAAGTCACAATGCGCACCTTCAGTGGTACATCTGGAGACCAGAGGATTTGCTCTATTGTGTGATTCTGTTCTTCTGTTGTGATATTAAACTTCGAAGCAGACACTAAGGATGCATCACAAGGATGTTTGCAAACTCACTGACTGTTTATTAGGAAGATCAGCTGACCTGAAACTCATTAAGCATTACAACTTCCCATTTCTGAAAAGGGATGGGAACACTTTTGAAATTAGGAAGCATCTGTCTCGCTTGACCTAGAACACAATGAGGACAGTCTGTGCCAAAGAGGAAAGGTTTCTTATTCCTATCTGAAGTGGAACAATGATATAAACAGAGCAGCACTAGGAGAAATCATTCTGTGTCTGAGCACGTACACTTCTTGAAATAATTTGCACTGCCATTCTTTAGGTGCAACAAAGTCAAGGTTATGGCCTTCTTAAACTATTCAGGAATTCCAAGATTTTAGTAGTTGGGATCAACACTTACTTAAGCATTGGATCAATGCATACATTCACATAGAAGTAGGGTACACAAGATGATATTAATGATTTCCCAAAGCAAAGGACAGTTTAACAATTCCAACTATGGTAAGTTCATGTCACTAAATGCACGGAAAATCAAGTCAAATGCTGTACTGCATGTTTAAATTGTACTGTGGGTGTAATTTTCACTAGATAAATGCACATACTGTCAAACATGATTTTATATTTCTGGGTTCAGCTCCTTGGTACAAAATGCTGTCACTGAGTCAAGCTGCCTTTTAGTACAGTTTTTCTTTTTTTCTGTCCTTTGTATTGTGCTATGATTATAGTGTAAAGGGTTGATCACTACTCAGCTTCTATCATTTGACTTGAATAAGTGAGATTTTCACTGACTAAAAATGGTTTCAAAAAGAACACTATTGACTTAAATGGCTACAGTGATCACCTTAAAAGCCCAGGCAACCCACATGGAATATGTGAAAACTGGCTTCCTTGGAACTACAATTTTAATCAAAGGGCACTGAAATGCAGTAGGGTGTCAAAAAACCATCACATCTCTGGTTTTACTTGTATGTTAACTTCACATATTGACAGAGAATGGTGACCTTTGGAATGTTCTATTTGGGAAAAGCAATGGAGCTAGACTTGTAATAAGCAAACAAAATTTCAATAGCTTGCTTTGAGTAGCAAAGAGAGACAGCCGCATGGATTGAGCATAGCAAGGATACAGAAGGCTTCTCTCTCTCTCTCTGGAGATTTCCCTCGAGCTTAGAAACTAGCCTCAGAAAAACTACCATTCACATAGAAGTTGTCACTCATGAGGAAACGGGACACCACTGAAGTTGCTGGAACTCAGGTTTCTCTTTCACAACTCAAAGGCTCTTAAAAAAAACTGTAAACTGAAACTGCCTTTATCTCCCTGCCTTTCATAGATACCCTCCCTCCATCATTCTTGTAAGCTCATTACCAGAGTGTTTGCTGTTGTGTTCTATTATTTTTTCAGGCAATAAATCTCCATGCTCATTCACTCAAGAATACCTTGCAACGGACTTCCTTTCATTTTTAATCTGACTATCTGAGTTTAGCTGAAGTATGATAAGCATGCACTAAGAAAGAAAGAAATGGTACAGGTATGACTGATTGAGAGGGGTTCTCAAAAAAAAGGTGAACCATGGCTTCTCTTCACATAGTCATGCCAATTGGGACAAAGAAAAGGAAGTCTCTCATTAAAAAAAAGGGAGCACTTCATAACCTCCGGATGTTTCAAAGCATTTTCAGCAAAGATTGTTTAAATATAGTCACTCTTGTGAGGTAGGACATTACCCAGTTTCCCATTCATATCATATTGTAATAGATGGAAATCCTGTCCATTATGATTTCCAGCCAGAAGTCCCAAGCTTCAACAGGCACGGTGAAAGCAAGCTGAATTTAGACCCCACAAAAAGTCTGGGGCTATGAAGCAGCTTAGTATTATCCCAAACAAAGGAAGGAGTCAAAGGAAGATGAAGCTAATGAGAACAAGGTAAGATTTCTGGCTGCCCAATTTCCAACCAACCCTTGCTTGCTGTATCAATAAGAATAAGGATTTACAAAGACAACAATAACATGAAACTTGTCTGGTCAGTGATTTGCAAATCAGCATCAAAAACTTTGGTAGGGAATTTGTGAGGCAATGGGAGCATTTCTGAAGTCTCAAGCACCTTTTCCTAAGTTAACAGTAAATCATTAAATATGGGTCCAATAAAAGCATTTACATCGTGCCCTAATTTGGTTGTTATGTAGATAAATAGCAGCCTAAATATACCAGCCACTTGATTCAAAAAACACCAATCAGGTGTATTTAATTGGAGAAAGTGAATTTGCAGAGTCCAGATTTGGACGCAGTATTGCAGACATGGTTTATACCAAGGTTCTTTGCAACAGGAGCATAGCTTGCACCCTTTTGCATTCCTTGACTGACATGGGGCTTAAAGCTCTGACACAAATGAACTAAGTTGACACACTGAGGAGTTGGTGCCATTGCCACACCCATCACTAAACTCAGGTGCTCCTCCAGTGCTCTTGTATACACTTCAGCAGCCCAGCTGTATCCAACAGTAAGTATCGACATACACAGCAACTTCGACACAACCACCTCACTGGGCAAATAGCCACATGCTTTTCAAGACATACTCCTGAGGCAATAATGCGCTTGCACACAGGCATGACCATATTGCCTGGATTATGATGTTATGCACCAAGCATGGAGCAGGGCTAGGTTTTGCGGTTAGCAACATAGCAACAGCATTCGCAACTGGCCTCAAAGAAAGCTGACCTCAAAGATGTAACAATCTCTGTGGTGTATGATTTCTCTTTTCTTGACAGGGATTTAAATCTGGAGCCAAGGGTGCAATAGCAGAAATATTAGAACGTAACAAATAGGAGCCGGAATAGGTCATACAGCCCTTGAAGCCTGCCTCACTATCATGGCTGGTCTCTTGTCTGAACCCTGCTCACTCACCAGATTAATTAACTTTCTGGGAGACCAAACGTTTCTATATCTCAGCCTTAAACATGTTCAAAAGTGGGGCAGCCTTAACAACACTTTATTTATACATTCACCTCAAAACAGCCCATTAAATGACCTTTCCATGTACCTTGAATCAACCTACAACATACATACCGACAGCAAAGAGCAAAGCAGCAGCCAGGAAATCATGGTGCTTTGTTTCTACAGAAGTGCCAAAATGAAGGACAATGCTTTGTCAGTCCAGTAAATCCTTCGAGCAACTACTTTCTTCCTTTCCCCTACTGCCAATTCCTGTGGAGAAGGATTCCGCTCCAACCAAACAAATCTCGTTTTCTTCTCAAGCGTTTGTTTCTTTTCTGGTGGAAGGAAAGGGGTCAAGTTGAGAAACAGATAGTCTGCAGCAGACCTTCCAGTTGTCCTCTCAGCGGCTGGAAACTTGTGAACCAGGTAACCTGCTCCCTCCTCACACTTCGAAAAAACTCCAGCAAAGAACTGTCTTTGGATCAGTCACGTGTTTCATGAAAGTCAGCCACCCTGTGCAGAGGTGTGGCTGCTTGCTTATGGATATAAAAAAACACCTTCGGCTCATTAACATTGAAATGCAGCCCCTTGGCATGACCTTGATGCTTTATCTTGGTACACTTTCCTGCTTCAACTGGTCGCAAAATCACCATAAATATAAACATAGACTGGCCCCAGAGAAGGGAAAAGATAAACAAAAACTGAACAAGCTATCAGTTAAGGCACAGATTTATAGACTTCTGCCTCTTTGTAAATACGACATTTACAGTGCTGTAATATATTCAAACATGAACAAAGACTTGCATCTATGTAGTACCTTTCACAACCATAGCACTGGGAATGTCAGGCTGAGTGTCTTGGCACCAGATTTAAATCCCTGTTTTTGTGCTCAAATCTGGAGTGGAACTTGAAATCCTGATCAGAGTGAGAAAGTGCCTCTGTTATTGCTTGTTGCAGCTAGGGAAAGCAGGTTGGGCACTCAGCTACTTTTGTGCATCTAGACTGAGACAGAATTACATGCACATGGGCTTGCAATAGTAGGAAGGAAAGTCAGCAGTTCTGCAGTAGCATCACAAGGCCTTATGGGGTCTGTGTTGCTGACACTTGTTTAGGTAAATGTTGTGCAATCCCGCAAGAAAATTGCGATGTGCATTGGATGCATGCAAAATCTTATGAACTACCATGAGGCGCTTAGCAGAATTTAACCTCTTGCCCTTCTTGGGTGCATGATGGATGCATGGATACCACAAGTTCTCACTTAGAGACTTGAGGAGTGGCCTTAAAGGGACAGGCCCCGACTTTGAACACATCTTTTTTAGCAGCAAGACATGTGAATTGGTACTTTACCACCATACCACACACACAAGGAATACCTCATGATATTAACCACCTATTGGAATGATTCATAATGCTGAAGTAGAGTAACTTGTGTTATACAAATACAATGCAATAATATTACCATTGCTGAATCCCCACCATCAACAAAGAGGGGCTAACTATGGACAAGTCATATAAATACTGTAGCTACAAAAGCAGGTTAGATGTTGGGAATTATGTGGCGAGTAACTCATCTCCTGTCTTACCAAAGCCTGTCCTCCATTTACAAGGCACAAGTCAGGAGTGCGATGGAATAGAATTAGAGTTTTAGAATTAGGTTTTATTGTCACATGTATTCGAGTCCAGGAGTACAGTGAAAAGTATACAAAGTTGCCATTCTCAGCGCTGCATCAGGTACAAAAACCTGAACTGAACAAAAACAACCATCTTAGATACAAAAACCAGAATTTTAATAAAAGCAGAAATATTTTAAAAAAAGTCAAGAAGAAACGGGGAAGCACTCAGATCTAAAAGTCTTATAATAAGTAAATTGTAAATATTCTTGCTCAGCTAGACTCAATTAAAAGCAATGTCAGAGACATTTATTGGGTGAAAACTGCAGAAATCTGGTGGATACCTGGAATGTGCCCAAATGTCCTAACCTGGACAGTGTTAACATAAATTTACTCATTAATCTAAATACTAATCTAGTTTGCTGTTGTAATATCTTTGCTGCCCTGATCCCACAGGAGCAGTTAGCAGTAATCAGGCTATGGAGTATAGCCAAGTCATTGACTGAAAACCGAACTGAATCTAATGTTTCTTTAGATAAAAGGAAGATACTTCCCAAGAACTAAGCCATTCAGAAAATGTTAAATCAATTTAAATCTATTTTTCAGAACAAAATTTGTTTTTTTTTGTTAAATTAAATTTTCATCAACCCGTGTAACAATAATGCTCCCCACTTGCCTGGATGGGGGCAGCTCCAACAACACTCAACACTGTTCAGGAACTTCCTTCACCATTGACACACAGTGGCATTAGTGTCTACCATTAAGTTGCACTGGAACAACTCACTGCCATGGTAGAGCTTTCAAAACCCAGAACATCTTCCATCTCAAAGGACAGTGGGGATGGATACATGGGAACACCACCACTTGCAAGTTTACCTCCAAGCCACTCATCATCCTGACTGGAACTACATTACTGTTCCTTCATTATTGCTGGAACTCTCTTCCTAACTGCACTGTGAAAACAAGGACAGCAATGGCTCAAGAAAACAGTTCACTGCAGCTTCTCTTGGACAATAAATGCTGGTCCAGCCAGCAATTCCTGCATCCTATGAATGAAGGAAAAGAGACTCTTAGCTTTCTTGCGCTGAATATTATTTAACCGTACAATAAACCCAACAAAATTGGCTTAGCTTTTATGTTATGCAACCTATGGTAAGTTTCTTTGTACTTCCTTAAATTGCACCAATGTCACTATCTTCAGTAACTGATCATTCCTACCCAATCCTCTACACTCAACGTCCAGAATGAGCAATTGCCCAATGCCAATGAATGTTTAAATCGTTATTTCAAAAAAATGTGATCTGCATGTCTCTTTCAGAATGCAGTATATAATTTGTGCTGTTGTCACAACCACATAACCTTACAGCACACATTCAGAAACATTTACAACAAAATCTTGCCTCCATATTATAGCAAACTTTAATGCGTTTAAACATTTCAAGATGCTTTATAGGAGTTAGAAGGAATTTGACACCAAGCCACACAATGACATATTAAGACAGGACTAAATACTTGGTCAAAGATGTAGATTTTAAGGAGTATTGTAAAGGAGAAGAGAGAGATAGAGAGGCAGAAAAGTTTAGGAAGAGAATTCCAGACTATGGGGCCCTGGCAGCTGATGGCATGAATGTTGATGTTTATTGTAAGGGGAATAGAAGATACAAGTAAGGAAGTTTTGCTACACCTTTGCAAGGCATCGGTGAGACCGCATGTGAGTAGCATGTATAGTTTTGGTATTCTTACTTAAGGAAAGGCATTTTTGCATTGGAAACAGTTCAGAGAAGGTTTGCATGATTGATTCCTAGGATGACAGGATTATTCTATAAGAAATGATTAGGCAAATTGGGCCTACACCCATTGGAGTATCAAAGATCAAAAGGTGATTTCATTGAAACATACAATATTTTGAAGGGGATTGACAGGGTTGACACTGAGAAGATATTCCCCTTGTGGAGAAGATATCATCAATCATACTTGATGGCAAGGTCACAGTCCTGCTGGACATGATGTTTCAGTGGGGTTTCAGTCAGCGGGGTTTCTGGGATCTTGATGAATCAACAGTGTGTCTCAATGAGAGTGAAGAATTAAAAGAAATGGGGAAAGAGCACAGATGGGAAGAGGTGAATTGGAATAAAATCACATACAGAAAGGGAAGTTAACGAGATAAGAAAAATGTGATGGAGAGAGGTAAAAATGAGACAATTAGGAAGTAAGAGTTCTTTTTAATAATTACTTAGAGCAATTTATTACTTGCAGATGTGAGGAAAACATTTGCACTGTAAACTTTCTTTCTGCCAAGATTTTAGCAATGTTACAGTCGCAGGAAATTTTCATGCACTGAGACCATGAAAATGGCTTGAAGGAGGGTTTGCAAATTCCGTGACTGAAGGTTAAGGGGTCGATGGGAGATTATTGAGTTATGAGGGAGCAGAGGGTTCTCAGCATTCATCTTTCATTTGTTCAATCCCCCTCCCTGTGCATCCCATCCCTATCCTTGAGGGGGATACCTCTATGTGTGGGTTTGTGGGGGTATATGCCACTTGTTAAAGCTGGACACCAGTTGCAGGGTCCTTGTGCTCCCTTATCCCTGCATGCCATTACCTACCAGCGATACACCAGCTTCCCATTTGTCTGAAGGAGCAGGTACTCCACCCATGGGTAAAGTTACCAGCCTGGGCTGCATACATTCTGGGAAATGTTGGTGGTACCAATGCCATGAAAAGCTGGTGGTGGATTGTCACAAGTATGTCCTAAAGCTCAGCTGGTCAGTGTTTCTGCATTAAGGCAATTAACTGAACTTTTCCCTCTTTAAGCAGGGAAACAGCCATTATCTCAAGCCAGGTATCAGCAGAAGAAGTCAGCTGAAAATGCTGGCTATATATTTCATGATTTGCAGCCACCACAATATGTTGATGAAGCCAACCATTCCATCCACTGCTTCCAATGCTCCCTCCTGTTATGCTATATCTCACAGTCAGTATGTCAGTGTATCTTTAAGAGAAATGCTCATGATATCACCACTGTATCAGAGCAATGAGCTGAGGGTGGAAGGGTCTTAGACACTGCCTGGGATCAATCTACTGACAAGACACTCTATTGCAAGCACGCTGCCCAGTTATAATTAATAGCTTAATGTCAGCCCAGACCCATACATTCCTGTGAAATGTTGTGTTGCACTGCATTGAATGTCTTCTGGAAATTCATGTACACCACATCAACAGTGTTACCCTCATCAAGCCTGTGTGTTACCCATTCAAAAAACTCTAGCAAGTTAGATGAACACAATTTTTCCTTTAGAAATCTCTGCTGGCTCCTCTTCATCTATTCACTTTTTTCCATGTACCTCCTAATTGTATTCCAAATAATTCTTTCTGGAAGCATCTCCACCAATGACATTTAACTGACTGGTCAGAAATTATGTGCTTATCCATAAATATCCTTGCATGTACCTCATCTGGTCCCAGTGCCTTGTGAACTTTAAGTGCTAACAGTCTGTCTGCCACTCCTTCCTTATCAATTTTGAACTCTTCTCATGGCAGATATCCTCCTCTATCACATGGCCTGGATAACATCAAGAAAGATGCAGGTACTCACTCAACTAATGAATCCCTGATTGCTATGGCTCTTCTTTCATTTTTCCTCCCCTCCTGTCTACTCCCAAGCATGGTTCTGACTACATTCCCTTGAGGAAACAGCGCCATCATCAGCTTCCAAAATGAAAAATGACTTGTGAGCTGACCCCAGGAGAGTTCCTGCACTAAACTAACTGTTTCTCTTGGATGCCTTTCAGGCCCTTTCACCTCCAGGATCTTAAGTCGCAGTGTGAATCCCTTCCCGAATGTGCTGTGTGCGGATTCCCCTGCCTCACCGATATGTCATGGTGACTCCAGCCACTGTTAGAGCTCCAAAACCCAAAGTACAAGCTTCTGTAGCTGGCAACACTCCCTGTACGTGTGGTTGTCTGGAAAACTGCTAGGGCCCTCAACTTTGCTCATATTAGAGGTTACACATTCCATTTTCCCAAGCTGCACAACCATGCCTCAGCTTTATTTCTCTGGGGTTAACATCACTCTGCTTTTGAACATACATTACTTTATTATATCAGCCTTGACATTCTCTTATTCCAGGTGTTTTGATGTTAAATCTAAGCATTAATACTTTTTTTAAAAAAATGAGCTTTTCTAACTTACAGCAATTTGAAGATAGTCCATAATAATAGTTTCTTATCAACCAATTAACTTACTGAGAAATAGTACAAGAAAAAATAGAGCTCCTCCCTCCTTTTAACACACTACCCACTCGACACACCATACTTCCTGCAATTTTTCTTACTTAAAGCACCTCTTTCCTCCCACTGCATCGAACACCCACACGGAATCAAATTCTGGAATATACTCACTTGGCCTCTGTCTCCCTCAGATAAAGTCTTCCTCAACCTGAATATGAGTCCTTACGCTTGTATAAACGTGTTAAAGGGCCAAGTGGAGGTTTCAATCCTTGAAAAGCAGTTGGAAATTCCTGAAAAAGCTAAGCCTCCTGGGGACTGTGCTGGGAGACCAAGTTGAGGTATTTCCTGACCTTTGACCTAATAAAATTTGGTCTCATAAGGAGAAAGCACTCGGGCCGTACTAGTCAATACTGGGCTTATGTGCTGTAGCAGTACACAGATTAAACATTGTGGAAACCAGTTGAGCTTGTTAAATCCTTCACAAAATAAAAAGCATTTAAATTTCACTTGAGCATGCCTTTGACCTTCTGAATCTGCTGGTCTTCTAAATTAGGCTGTGTCCGTTGTGCTGCTGGGTTGTCAACATGCCAGGCTTGGAACAGTTTGGAGAGGAGCCTGTTTATTTGGCATGGGTCCAGAAATTCTGCACGGCAGTGACGCTATCCATTTTCTGAAGTGTTCTGAGGAAGCCTGCTCTCTTTCCTGGCCCGAACACTGCTGTGTAAACTCTTTTAACATGCCTGGATAAAATTCATGAAAACACAAGCTCGTAGCAGCCACTTTTCAAAGAATCAATCAGTAGCAGCTCCTCTTAACATACATCCAGCTGGGCTGTGACTGACCTCTGTGACAAAGCACAGAGGTCGATGTAGAAAGGACAACACAAAATGCTTGATGGGACACAGAAACATTCTGTAATCCGGGAAAAAATAATTGTACAACACAATCTGGACAAGACAATTAACACAATTACATATTTCCTTATGAGCTCTGTCTAGGATGCCATCTGTAACACAAGAGAAATCACAGAATGATACAGCATAGAGGGAGGCAGTTCACCCCATTATGTCTGTTCTAGCTTTCTGAAAGAGAAATCTAGTTAGTCTCACTCTCACTCCTGGTTCCTTCCCCAAAGTTTTGCAATTTTGTTTTTGCCTTTTCAAATACACATTTGATTCCATTTCAAAAGTTATTATTGAATCTCTTCCACCATCCTTTCATGTTTCGTAACCTAGGTCCAGACAACTCACTGAAAATCCAAGAATTTGCCTTATCTGCCCTCTGGTTTCAATGAAATTAAACATAACTTCAAAACAACACAGAGCTCTGTGCTTCCTTACGAGTCATATTTTCCATGTGAGAACAACTTCTAGAATTCCCACAAAACTACTGACACATGCACACAACAGACCCTGTGGTTGCCTTGTCATGTTTGAGAAATTCTGATGTCTTCTCCCTGCTTAACTTTTGGCATTGCTTGGGGCTGAATTTCCACCCTCATCGGGTCATTTCCCAGATGTGGGATGGCGGGGGGGGGGAGGGGAGAGGTGGCGTTGGGTGCAGGAGAAATTTAACACAAGTTAAAAGCCAATTTTCAGAGGCTGAACAGAACTTTCTAGTCACTCGGCCTACACACCGAGGCCCACTGTGGCACTGGAGATGGGTCAGCTGCCTGGAAGGAGCCTTATATCAGCAGACTGAGGGGTCTGTGCTGCAGGCAGGCATTAAGGTGAACCCCACATTATTCCCCCAGCTACACATCATGGTATCTCTGATGCTGTCTCCATCTTTTAACTCAAAATGTTTGAATATCGCTGAGAGGCTATTGAGGCTCTCTCTCTCATCCTTATCTGCAACACAGGCTAAATTGTGTGCCAAGTTCGAGGGCCTCTCATTGGTCCTCCAGCTTTGAGAGCTTTCCTGCCATCCTTAATTGGACGGCAAGTATGCCCTTTGCTCACCAATTGGCCAATTCAGGGAAAATCTGAGTGACTGTCCTTGATCCAGTGCTGTGGTCAGGATGCCTGTTTGACTACAATGTCGGGGTCCCAATGCAAAATCAAAGCCCTGATCCTCAACTTAATAATAAATTATTTTTAGTTACTGTCTATGCAGGTTAGCAAAGAATGAATCTCCAGATACACACTGACAGATTTTGCAGTGAAACTGATGACAAAACTGTCAGCGTTTGCAATTTGCTTGTGAAATTGATAGGAACCACTGCCATCAACATATGCATGGTTAATTATGCTCTCAGATTGCATTGTTGAGTTTCTTGAAGGTGGAAATTGATTAGAAGAAATCAGCGATTTGAGGTGAATGTCTAATTTACAGGTTATTAGCCCTGTTGTAAACACCGATGAAAAGGTTCAACCTCGCTGAACAAGGTGTAACTGGTTTTTAGTGGCATACTGAGTTAAAATTATTGATGAATAATGTCTCTGGCCTGGAGGAATGAATTCTCTACTTACTGCGTGCCAATATTTTCTCTTCCATGATAGAAACTTGCATTGACTTTAAAAAGGTGTTTCTTCGTCTTACTATATTTCAACTTTAATCCGAAATGTAGATATTTTCCTAATCAGTCTACCAGTTGTTACGACACACCTCTGGTGCAGGTGGGACTTATACTCACGCCTCCAAGCTTAGAGGTAGGGAAATTGCCACTGCACCATAAGAGCCCTCCTACCCCAATTGTATACACATCCTACACTTTATTATCTGTTAACGTATGAGAGGTGAATGACAGGATCTCACTATTTCCTGGTTTGCTATCTATGTGACTTCTTCAACACTCTTGTGGCAGGATTTGGAACAAGAGATCGGTGTTTAAAAATAAGGGATTGCCCATTTAAGACATAGTTTATTAGAAACTTGTCTCTCAGGGGATCCTGACATTTTGGAGCTCCCTTCCTCAAAAGGCAGTGGAAGCAATGTCTTTAAATATTTTTAAGGCAGAGGTAGATAGATTCCTGATCAGGAAGGACGTGAAAGATTACTGGGGATAGACAGGAATGTGGAGTAATCGGATTAGCCATGATCTTATTGGATAATGGTGCAGACTCAAGTGCCAAGGGGCCTACTCTTGCTCATAATCTATATGTTGGTATTAGATTAATGCCGCAATTTTTATATCCTTGACATATCCTGATAGCTGGCAATGAGACACTAGTTCCATTTCACATTGAGGATTTGAGAGATTGATTATACCAATCAGAAATGATTGAACTGGCTGGGCTGCCATTTGTCTTTCTAAAGAGAAGACTGTGGGTGACTTGATTGAGCTCTGTAAGGTAATGAAATGGCTGAACAGAGTAGAATTAGGGGAAGTGTTTTCATTTGTGGCAAGACCAAAAAGCAATGACATAAATAGAAGAGACAGAGACAGTCAGTAAAGCATCTAACAGGGAACTCAGGATAGCTTATTTAGTGGTGGCACCTCGTTCTCTCATGGAATTTGGAGGCACATTAAGTGCTAGGCAAACCAATGAGGGAGAAACAAATAAAACAGCAGTTCCCAAATTGTGCGCCGTTACCCCAATGGGGGGGTTTGTAGAAATAGCAAATGACGTTTTAGGAGCTAAATCAATTTAACCTCCCTCCCCTTTCTTTGTCTTGGTAGTGGTAAGTACCAATCACAAGGCAAACGCCAAGCTTTGACTGGCTGTGGTTGCTCTGATCAGATGTGACTGGATGTTCTCATGAATACATCAGTGTTCCTATGGATGCAGACTGATGGATTGCTTCATTACTTCAAAAGTACTTTGGTGGCTGTAAAGTACTTTGAGGCATTCACTGGTTGTGAAAGGTGCTATATAAATGCATGTCTTTTTTATTTATTGTTTCATGTGTTGTGAAGCTGTCAGTCGGAACTCCCTCTATGACTTGAGCAGGTAATTTTATTGACTGCATCTGCAAAGCTGACAATGATCAGCAATGTTAAGCAAGTGGTGCCAACTCTTCCCTGTAGGAGAGGAAACACAAGGGTGAATAAATCATACTCCCAGTGAGCACGTTGCACTTAACCTCATATCAACTCAAAATCAGAATTGGGGTGCTCTCAGGGTTCATTACATTGCTCAACCAGTGCAGGCAATCTACAAGTTAGCAAAGATCAGAAGGAAAGTTGGCATGTCACTTCAACCATAGACTGCGTACTGTGCAGAAGGAGGCCATTAAGCCCACTGAATTCACGCTGGCTCTTTGAAAGGACAGGTAAGCTAGTCCTACCCCCAACCCTTTCCTCACACTAACCCAGCAACTTATTTTCCTTTAAGTATTTCTCCAATTGCCTTTTGAAAGCGACAATTAATTCTTCTTTAATTCAGACAGTGCACAGCAGAGGTCAACCCAGTGCTTCCCAAATCTTTTCCCACTGAGACCCCATTTTGAAAACTGTCACAGCCCACCCTTCATGAGTTCAAACACCTCCATCAATTCTCCTTTCAAATCCTTCCTCTCTAAAGAGCTCAACGCAGGTTTGTCAATCTGTCTATGTAAGAGATGTATCCCCTTTTCCTGGAACTATTCTCAAATCTTCCCTGCACCTTGTCCTTTCATCTCCCCTTCAAAAGCCAAGTGATAAAAAGTAAACTGTAAGGCACATGGCATTTCCTGACAAGTCACCCAATGACATCACAAAATTGGAGGTTAATCAGTTATTCAAACCGGATGGAAATTATTGAACCACAAGAACTAATTCAAAGGGAGAAGAGAACTGATCTGACAAGGGACTGGAATTTGTTCCAGAGACAAAGAATAGCAAATTGAAGCTAATCAGATCTCAAAGAAGTGATCTGGGATTAATCAGGAGCAAATACTTGAATTTATGTACAATAGCCTCTTTATTGTAATAAAATATTGCAAAAATGTAGCTTCACAGGAATGTTATTCAACCAAGTCTGACTCAGAGCCACATGAGGAGATATTGGGCAAGGTGACTAAGAGTTTGGATCGAAAGATGGACTTGAAGGTGTGGCTTATAGGAGGAGAGGCAAATAGTTGAGAAGGGTTAGTGGGACTATTTCAGAACTTGAGGCTTAGGCAGCTGAATGCAAGGCTGCCAACAATGGAATGAATAAAATCAGGATTTGCAATAGACCAGAATTAAAAATGTGGAAATACCCCTGAGGATTATTAAGTTGTAGGTGATTATGGAAATGGGG
This sequence comes from Rhincodon typus, assembly GCF_021869965.1. NCBI lineage: Eukaryota > Metazoa > Chordata > Chondrichthyes > Orectolobiformes > Rhincodontidae > Rhincodon > Rhincodon typus. The sequence goes on from NC_063334.1 coordinate 30,666,130, forward strand.
GAGAATCACAGCATCAGGAAAACTGGTGAAGCAAAACAACATGAGCTCCTGACCTCATTACAGCCTGGGTTCAAACATAGACTTAAGAGCTGAATTCCAGAGGTGAGTTGAGAGTGATATCAAGGTCGCATTTGACTGAATGTGTTATCAAGGAACCCTAGTAAAACTGTAATCAATGGGAATCAGGGGACAAACTCTCTGCTGGTTGGAGTCATACCTGGTACATCGGAAAATGATTGTGGCTGTTGCAGGTCAGTCATCTCAGCTCCAGGACATCTCTGCATGGTACTGTCCTATGTACAAATATCTCCAGTTGCTAATCAATAACCTTCCCTCCATCAAAAGGTCAGAAGTAGGGATGATTGCCAATGATTGCACCATGTTCATCACTATTTGCAACTCCTCAGATACTTAAGAAGTCCATGTTCAAATGCAACAAGATGTGGAAAATATTCAGGCTTGGACAGACAAGTGGCAAATAACATTCACACCACACAAATGCCAGCAGTGACCATCTCCAATAAGAGACAATCTAATCAGCAGCCCTTGACATTCAATGGTGTTACCATCACTGACTCCACCACTACCAACATCCAGCAGGTTACTATTGACCACAAACTCAACTGAACTCACCACACAAACACAGTAACTACAAGAACAGGTCAGAGGCTAGGAATACCATGGTGGGTAACTCACCTCCTGACTCCTCAAACGCTGTCCATCATCTACAAGGCACAAGTCAGGAGTGTGATGGAATATCTCCCATTTGTCTGGATGGGTGCAGTTCCAATCACACAAAAGGAGCTTGACATGATCCAGGACAAAGCAACCCACTTGTTTGACATGACATCCACAAACGTACACTCCTTCCACCACCGATGCTCAGGAGCAGTGGTGTATACAATCTACAAGATGCACTGCAAACATCCACCCAAGATTCTTAGAGTGCACCTTCCAAATCCACAACCATTTCCATCTAGAAAGATAAGGGCAGCAGATACATGGGAACACCATCACCATCCCGTCCAAGCCACTCAGGTCAAAATCCTGGAATTCCCTCCCTAATAGCATTATGGGTCAGCCTAGAGCACATGGATTGCAGTGGTTCAAGAAGGCAACTCACCATCGGCTTCTCAAGGGCAACTATGGACAGGAATTAAATGCTGGCAAGCCAGTAACACCTATGTTCCATGAGTGAATAAAAAAAGAGGTTTCAGACAGCAACAGGATGGTAAAGAGCTTCCTCTGGAAAAGAAAAGACTAACCACATACAGTCCTCAAATCACAGCAAGTCCTCAAATCTCCAAAACATTCCTAAGCTGAAAAGCTCCAAAATTGCTCCAGAATGGATATACCCATTTGCCTAACTTGCACACTTCTTGTGGGCTTAGATTGAAGAACATCTTTACAAATGTTTTCTTTCCAGCTGCAATCTAGCAGCCTGCAAAACAACACATGCTGCTGCCACAAACTGATGTCAACTCTGTGGCTTGTGATTGTGAAATGAGGAGCTGGTGACACAAGTTGATCCTGGCAGGGGCTGGAACTCAATGAGCCAGTAAAGTCTTAATGAAATAAACTCAAAGCCTTGAATGCATTATTTAAGACCACCAATCAATGTACAGATTCCCCTTATCAAAGGTGGGATATTCTTGCCAAGGAGAGAGTGCAGAGACTCACCAGATTGATGCCTGGGATGGCCGACTTCCCTCATGAGGAAAGTTTGAGGAAATTGGGTCTGTATTCTTAACAGGGTCTGAAGAATGAGGGGTAACCTCATTGCAACTTACAGTATGTTTGCAGGGTGTGATAGTCTGGATACAGGTTCAATGCTTCTTCTGGCAGATCTTCTAGAACAAGAATCTCAGGATAAGGGTCAGGCCATTTAACACTGAGATGAGGAGAAATTTCTTCACTCAAAGGATGGTAAATCTTTGGAATTCTCTCCCCAAAGGGCTGTGGAAGCTCAAGCATTGAGCATGTTCAAGACAGAGAGAAAAAAAACAATGGATATCTGACGATAACCAAACAAAGGGATATGGAGAGTGCAGGAAAGGGGTGTTGAGAAGATGATCAGCTGTGATCTAACTGAATGATGGAGCAGACTGAATGGACCATTCCTGTTCCTATGTTCCTATCATAATCTTTTACTTTATTGGCAGCTGTGCATTAATCTTCCTATGCTCCAAGCTCTAGAATTCAATTTCTAGTCTTCTCCAATCCTTAAAGATGCCCCTCAAAATCTACCAAATTAATAATTTGGTCATTTGTCCTGGCTCAGTGTCACATTTTATTTGATCACTGATTCTGCTAACTGCCTTGGAATTATACATTGAATTAAAGCCCTATATAAATGCCAGTTGTTGTTGCTGCCTCCATCCTGGCACCGACAGGAACACAGTAATGAGATATCCACAATGAGAAGACTGTCTGGTCTCAAAACACATCCAGTCAAAATGTTTTGCTACAAAATATATCATTTCAACATATTTTAAATTTACACTCAACAATTGCACCCCACTTCCGCCCTAAGTTTTATAAATTGCTCTAAACATGATGACAAAACAGCAATACTTGCCAGTGTTTCAGCAAACTTTCTTTGTCTATTTGTCGTTAGTGATATATAATTGAGAGATTTAATGTTTATATATAAAAAAATTGGCTAGTCGTAACCCTGAGGATGCCGAAAACAAATTATTTCACCTTAACAAGTTTAAGGCTCAAGGAAAATTGCTTGCACTAACAGTTACATATGATTTTTGCTTGTAAATAAAATTGGATGATTTTTAAAATAGAAACAATATGTAAGGGTATGGGAAAAAGGCAGGACATTAGCATTAAGTCATGTTCATTTGGAGAGCCAACACAGATATGCTGGGTCAAACAGCATCCTTCTATGCATAAAATGTCTGATTATAAGTAAAATACATGACCTATTGCTTGAGGGAAGATTGAAATGAGGCTCCCATTTTTCTTATTTCTATGGGAAAGTATTATATCTACTTTAAGGCGCTATCATTTGGTTCCATTCAGTTAGATGACAGATAGCATTCCATTTAGATACAGTAGGTTCTGGACAGTCCATCAAATTTTATTGTTAATGAAAATCTTATGACGTGAAGAAACTTAGTATGTAGCAAATGCAATGGCCAATTATGCACAGTATGATTCCACAAAGAGTAACGTGATGCTCTCTTGGCAGTTTCCCATTTTTTGAGATGGTGATTTGTACTGGGAAGTTAACTCGGAATGAATGTTGCTTGATACACAATTCATTGGCTTCCTCTGGGCCTTCTTCCCAGCCAGTTATAGTTTTCTGTTGTGATCACAGTGACCAGATTATCTGTTCTAGTGATTCAGGCTCATGGATAAATCTTAGTCAAGATATCGGAGTTTCCTTCAAAATAGACGCCCAAAACAGTAGCTGAAGCCTTGATTTAATGTTTGATCAGAAAGACAGACACTCCCTCAATACAGGGTCTACTGCATTCTGAACTATAGCTGATAGAACTGGTGCTCCCAACTTGCCACTTTCTGCAAGACCACATCTTTTTCAACTTGATATTTATTTGACCTGTACACAACACATGAATGAGGGTTTCACAATCGGCTGCAACAATGTCAGAAAACAGCCTGGAGTTACCAATTCTAATCTGTTCACAATTGCAGCCGCACCTCAACAGGAATGGTGCATGCAGACACTATCACAGAGAACCCCATCACAGCAATTATCCTTTGCTGTGCCTGCAAGGTTCCAAGTGGCAGTCTTGAAACATCTGTTGAGGTGGTTCAGGAGGATTGGGAGATTGATGTCTGGAATGAGTGGGTTTGTTTTATAAGGAAAAGTTGGACAGACTGGGCTTGTTTCCATTGGAGTTTAGATTGAAGATTCTCAATAGTCTTGACAAGGTGGTCGTGGAGGGGATGTTTCCTCATGTGGGCAAGTCCAAAACTAGGGGACAATGTTTAAAATTTAGAAGTCACCTTTGTAAGACAGAGGTGAGGGGAATTTATTTTTCTCTCTGTGCGTTGTGCTAATTTGGAACACATTGCTTCAGAAGGTGGTGGAGGCAGAGTCATTGAATATTTTTAAGGCTGAGGCAGATAGATTCTTGTTAGGCAAAGGAATCAAGTTACTGGGGGTAGCTGAGAGGGAATATGGAATTCAAAACTCAAGCAAGTCCACGATAATTTAATTCAATGGCCAGGGAGGCTTGAGGAGTTAAGTGGTTACTTCTGTTCCTAATTTACATCTTTGTATGGAGCAAAATTACAATGTCCAGGAATGGACTATAAGCCTGTCATCTCACTCCCTGTTCTCTTGGTATACATTGTACATTTCCAGCAGAGAATCAGGTAGTATGTTCACTTTTATAAAAAACGTTTCTTATAATGAACAAGTTAAACAAAAATTAAAGGGAAGTATTCCCAGGTATCTTCCTCTCATTGCAATGAATCTACAATATTTCAGCAGCTTTGATTCAGTGGATAGCCTTCTTGCCTCAGTGTTGGAAGGCTGTAGCCTCAAGTCCTACTCCAGCACAAAAGTCAAGGCTGACACTCCAATGCATTACTAAGGGAGTGGTGCTCCATTGGAGGTGCCATCATTTGGATGAAGTTTTAAATCAAGGCCCTTTTTCCTCCTGAGGTGGTTAAAGAAGTCATGTTACTATTCTGAGGAGGAGTAAGTGAGTTCTTCCCAGTGTTTTTTTCTAATTCATTCATGTGATTCCCACATCTCTGCAGGTCCAGTGTTTATTGCCCATCCCTAATTACCAAGAGGGGCAGTTAACAGTCAACCACATTGCTGTGGATCTGGAGTCAAAGGTAGGCCAGACCAGGTAAGGATGGCAGATTTTCTTTCCTATATTAATGAACCAGATGAGATTTTACAACAATGGACAGTGGTTACATGTTATCATTAGGCCAGCCTTTTTTAAAAAAAATTAACTCAAATTTCACCATTTGCCATTGGCGGGATTGGAACCCATATCCCTAGAACAATGTCTTGGGACTCTGGAGTGCTAGTCCAGAGACATCAGTCTGAATGGTGGTGTAATGATAATGTGTATGTCTCAATCAACATCACAAGAGTAGATTAGTATGGGTCATGTTGCTGTTTGTGGGAGCATGCTGTGTGCAATTTGAAAGCTGCATTTCCTACATTACCACAGTGACTACACTTCAACAGCACTCCATTTCCTTTAAAATGCTACATAATTGCCAGTTTTTCTTTCCACAACCACCTCCACCCAGCTACTAGGCCCACCTCCAATAGCCTAAGAGACTTTAACTTGAAGGTGCCTCATATACAATGTTGTATAAGCAATAACAGATGGCAACTTGAAATGCTTGGAGGAATGTGATAGTAGTTGGAAAGTTTGTAGGTCCTTAGATCCAAGTGCAGTCTTATGAATCCTGCATCATTTTATGTATAATGGGCTCTGTAACAGAATCACCAGAGCACAGAGAGCTGTGGGACAGGAAGTGCACAATTCAGTACTGGAACAGGTAGAAACCCATATCAAAATGGTAAGGTATGTACCATTTATCTATTCTTATATACTTGTAAATAATAGGATATTTGGGCTTAGGGTTAAGCATACTCTGGCACCAGTAACTTATAACACAAGCAGCAGATGCATCTGACATTGCAGTCATTGAATGGCTTCCCTATTCCTGATGGAGGGTTCGATGTTAACCGTCTTTGAGAGTCATCAATATCATCACATGACATGGTGAATAACCAGCTCTAATCAAACTGTTAAGTGGCTTTTACTGGTAAAATAACCATGAATGACTTCAAATTGTTGTGCACACTGTTGTAATTTTAAAGTTGTCAAGTTCACTTTTTAAAAAATTTCCTTCATAGCTTCACCTCTCCCTGTCCGCATCATCTCCTTCAGCCGATAATCCCACTAACATTTCTGTATTTCTCCCGTTCTTGACTTGTAGGGATCCAGGATTTTTATCGTTCTTCCACTGGTGGCAGTATCTTCAGCTGTCAAAGCCATAAGCTCTGGAATTCCCTCTCTGAGACTCCCCATCTCTCTCTCTAATTTACTCCACAAAATCCAACTCTTTAGCCAAGCTTTGGCCACCTGTCTGGAAAGGTTTTAAAAAGTCTCAATGCCCAACAGTTGTCAGATAATATCCGTGGAGTGGAAACAAAGTTCTTAGGAGGAGTCACTGGACTTGAAACATTAACTCTGCTTTCTCTCCACAGATGCTGCCAGACCTGCTGAGTTTCTCCACCAATTGCAGTTTTGTTTTCAGATTTCAAGCATCTGTAGCTTTTTATTTATTTAAATTGTTGTCTGATAATCGATTCTGTGAAGAACCTTGGGATGCTTTATGATGTTAAAAGTGCTACATAAGTGCAGATTGATGCAGCAGTAATGTCTGAACAGTGCATGGTTTGCTGCACTGCATCGATGGGAGACCATATGGAACATTCCACCACGGAAACAGCTTCATGGTCTAACTTTGTGTTCCACATTTCACTGCAAATCAGAGGTTTTACTTTATTCTTTCCCAGAATTGCTCGCTAAACTAGCATTTGTTGCCCATTTATAATTGCTTTTGATCTGAGTGGTTTGCGAGGTCATTTCAGAGGATTGTTAAGAATCAACCACATTTCTGTGGGTTTAGAGTCTCCTTGTAGGCCACACCAGGTAAGGTTGGCAGATTTCCTTTCTTAAAAGGACATAAGTGATGCAGGTGGGTTTTTACAACAATTGATAATAGTTGCTGTGATCACCTTTACTGAAAAGAGTGTTATATTCCTGATTTATTAATGGAATTTAAATTCCACAAGCAAAAGTTTTTTTGCCAGGTCCTTAGCTCAGGCCTCCGCATTAACAGTCTGGCAATCATTGCCATCTCCCCAGTCATAACCCTCAAAAAAAAAGGTCAAGTCTTGTTTCACCCAGTCAGCATAACTTCCACTGTTTAGAATAAGGTAGAAATTGACGGCACATCAGCTGTTTGAATCTGTGAATGAAAGGTTTGAGAAGAGCATACACCTTCTTCCCGTGTGATAAAATGCAGCCCATGCTTGTTTCCTTTCCAACTGAAGTCAACTTCCAGTTTTGTACCCGCTGTCAAAGTTGGTTTTTCCCTTTATTATATTTTTAAACGCTTGCCTTGGTTTGCTGGGTTAGTGTTTTTATTGTCTAAACAGGGTGATAAACAAAATATCAAGGCAGATTCAGCAAATCACATGTAGCTTAGACAGGAGCAGCCTTCCATCAAGGAAAATGAGGGACTAAGTGGATGGCTCTTTAAACAGCCAGCAAAGGCGCAATGGGCTGAATAGCCTGTGCCAATCTGCTGCTTGTATTTGACTTTCTGACATTTTCAGAGATAGTGTAGGTTAGGCCAAACACAGCTAGTTAGGGTTCAAAGCATAATGGAATTATGTCAGGTTTCCACTTATTGTTCACATGGCCAAAAAAAATCACACAATAAACCTACAAGATGTAGCTCCTCTTTTAACAAATTGACATGCAAATATAGGCTAGGAAAGAAATCATGCTACGAAGTACGACTCAGCTTTACTCGAAAGTGCTCAAGCAAATATTTGAAAGTAAATGATCAAATGCAGATGTTTCCTTCAGCAACTCTTCTCTCTAAAATTAGACATCTCTCAACTTTAGGACGTCCCAAATGGCTCCAAGGCCAATGAAAGACTTTTTGAAGGTACCACTGTTGTCCTTTAGGAAACTCCGCAGGAAACTGGGGCATGCCAAACTCCCACAAAACACAAATGCGATAAAGACCCGATCATCTGCTTTATTTGTGTGTGATGTTGATTGAGGGATAAATATTGGCCAGCACACAGGGAACAGGCTCATTTGCTCTTCCTTGAAACAATGCCATGGGACTGTTTCATTTGAGTGCACTGATGGGGCCTCTATTTAACACCTCACCTAAACGACCTGAACCAAAATTGTCTCTTGGAATCAAGCCCCTTACAGAAAGCTTGAGGTGAAACATACAAAGTCAAATTCTCACAAGACTGTTGGGAATCTGAACAGGCAATTGAAAGAAAGCTTTACTGCAGAATTTTTTTAAAAAAAAAGAATGTGGGGGTGTGTATAACATTTTAAGAGTTCCCTTCAATCTCGTCAACTCTCTCAACATATCAGCATTAAGTAAGATGCCCTGAAGTCCATCACTAAGATTTTAAAACATTTGTTATGAATCTTTTCATACCACTGCATGATTTGCAAAACAAATTAAATAGACTGTTACATCCTGTTGACACATTGCCATTTATACATGTCTGTCCATTTCTCTGTGTTAGAACTCTACAAACATGATCAATGGAAATTAATGTAATAGGAGTGCTTGGGGGAACCAGGCTGAACTTCTCAAAGATAGGGAGGTCAGGGATCTGACACGGCAATGTCTAAAAAGAACACCATCGGGGAAATTCCAGGGACAAGAGAGGAAGGAACACTCCCTGTGTTGGCACCGTATGATGCAAATTCAATTTTACTTCAGAACTCTACTATTTTGGCGAATTAACTCAAATGTCAGGCGGTGCCGTTAATTGTTTTCAGACTGACCTCTGTGCATATACTTAGAAAGATTTTTAAGCAGAATGGGATATGTTTTTCTTGATTCAATTGTGTGAGAACCATGAGGGAAGTGAGACGATCGTGCCATATCCCTGCTAACTAATGAAGATATATCCCAGTTTGTGTAGAATGAATCTTTGTCCTTTCTTCATAAGTTGAAAAAGGAAGAAACAGCAGGAGAGATCTCCCCGATGTCTTGACCAATGTATATTCCCTAGCCAGCATCATGAAAGCAAATCATTCTTGTCATTCTTTTAGCACTCAGGGACATCACAACATGTCTAATGCACAAAGAAATACTTCTAAGGTGTAGACACTGTGGAAGCTTGTTGTTTTCTCTATATTACAACTAACTGTAAAGCAATGAATGACTGGAAGGTCAAAGTTTCATAATGTTGGTTGAGGGTTAAATATTTACCAGGACACTGGGCAAACTTCCACTCCCGTTGTCAAAATAAGGGTTCATTTATGTCCACTCGAGAGAACAGACAAGGCCTTGGTTTAACACCTCTCCCATAAAAGATATTGCTGCCTACAGTACAGCACTCTCTGCACCACTGCACTGCAGGATCAGTCTAGATTTTGAGCAAAAATTACTGAGTGTGACTTCATAGAATCCCTGCAGTGTGGAAACAGGCCCTTCGGCCCAACAAGTTCACACCAAACCTTGGAGCATCCCACCCAGACCCACCCCTCTAATCTACGCATCCCTGAACACTACAGGCAATTTAGCATGGCCAATCCACCTAACCTACACATCTTTGGACTGTGGGAGGAAACCTGAGCACCTGGAGGAAACCCATGCAGACATGGGAAGAATGTGCAAACTCCACACAGACAGTTGCCCGAGGCTGGAATCAAACCCGTATCCCTGGCATGTGAGGCAGCAGTGCGAACCACTGTGCCGTGCCGCCCCAACTCTATGACCTTGGCCTTCAGGTGAGAATGCAGTCAACTGAGTTGCAGCTGGCATCATTAATGACCCGGTGACAACTAGACACTCTATACAGGAATGAATATTTGACACCCACTAACAGTGGCTCAAGAGGGAATCTACAGCAAAGAGGTGCCTGTGCCAAATACAATGATACTTCTGGGCTCAACTAACTTAATTAATATGGTCCTTAGATTGCTTGTCCAGAGTGAAGATTAAGTGGAAAATGAAACATTTGTATCGTAATGTCATCAGGACTAGATTTTTTTTTAATCATTGCTTGAGGATGAATAACTGTTTCACGCCATCTGGCTGATCATGAAAGCTCGTTGTCTATAGCGCATCAGCAATTCTCTTACCAAATGCTTGTTTAACACCTTTTGAAATTACTGATGTTATCAGCTTTAATTGTGTCCCTGAATTTCCATTCCAAGTTTTCACCATACTTGTTTACAAATAGTTATATCTACATGAAATCCTTCCATGGCCTCACTCTTTCAATATCTCTGTCACCTCCTACACCCCAACAACCCAACCTTCTCGCTTCCCAAGATTTCTGCCTTTCTTGAAGTTTGGCCTCTTCTGCATCTCAAATATTCTTTGCTGCATCACTGGCAGCCATATGATTAGGAACCCAGGCACAAAATGCCAGAACCACACACCCACCCCACACATTTAACCTCTTCATCTCCTCTTTATTTAAAATGTTCCTTAAAGCCTATCAGGCTTTTGCAGACCTTTTTCACCATCTAATATTAGGCACCAGGCCACTTATTAGTTTGATAATCGCCTCTGCGGCACACCTTGGGATTTCTACTAAGTTATAGGTGCTACATAAGTTCGAGATGCTCCTTCTCAACAAGATTGAAAGTGTGCTATAAGTCAGCTGCTGTTGTCTTTTGCTGAAATTCAAATGGGAGTGACATTAGATGTTGTCACATTTCCAGTTTTGATCCATTCATCCTGAGAAGAGTTTATGATTCATTTACAATAAAGGTAATGGCCAGGTTGCATGTCTGGGCTTTGCTCACTCTCATAGTGTTCACTCACTCTGAACCTGCCTGGATGCTCACAGCATCTCTGCCTTGCCTTTTTTCCAATTTACACCCTCAGCCAGAGATACAAGGAGTCATTAGAATGCTCTTTCCTTGCCGTTTAGCGCAGACACAAAGCAAGAAAGTTTGCTGTGGTTGTTAGCAGGCCTTGATGAACTCAAGGGTGATAAGCTTTGCTCAAGGGAAACATAGACCATGAGATCACAACATAAAGGAGCAAAATTACGGCATTCAGCCCACAGAGTCTGCTCCACCATTTGATCATAGCTAATATGCTTCTCAACCCCATTCTCCTGCCTTCTTACTGTTGATCCCCTTATTAATTGCAAACCTCTCTATCTCAGTCTTAAATACACTCAATGACTTGGCCTTCACAGCCTTCTGCAGCAATGAGTTCCACAGATTCACCACCCTCTGGTTAAAGAAATTCTTCGTCATTTCAATTGTGAAAGGTTGTGCCTTCACTTAGACTGTGCTCTCAGGCCCTAGTCTTTCCTACAAGTGGAAATACCATCTCCATGTCCACTGTATCCAGACCTTTCAGTATTATCTAAGTTTCAATGAGATACCCCCTCATTCCTTTAAACTCCATCAAGTATAGACCCAGAATCTTCAACCGCTCTTCATTTGACAATCCTTCATCCCCAGGATTAATCTTGTAAAATTTCACTGTATGCCCTCCAATGCTAGCACAGCCTTATGTAAATACAGAGCCCAAAATAGTTCACAATACCCCATATGCAATCTGAACAGAGCCTTAGACAGCCTCAGCAGTACAAATATGCTGTTGTATTCTAGCCCTCTTGAAATGAATGCTAACATTGCATTTACCTTCCAAACTGCCAACTGAACACGCACGTTAACCTTCAGAGAATCCTGAACTTCTAAGTCCATTTGTGCTTCAGATTTCCAAAGCCTTTCCCCATTGAGAAAATTGTCTATGCTTCTATTCTTCCTACCAAAGTGCATAACCTCACACTTTCCCACATTGTATTCCATCTGCCACTTCTTTGCCCACTCTCCTAGCTTGTCCAAATCCTTTTGCAGCCTCTCCGCTTCCTCAACATGACTTGTCTCATCTGCAAACTTAGCAACAATGCCCTCAGTTTCTTAGTCCAGATCGTTAATGAATAATGTGAATAGTTGTGGTCCTAAAACTGATTTCTGCAGAACTCCATTAGTCACCAGTTGCCCTCCTGAAAGAGACTCCTTTATGCCCACTCTCTGTCTTCTGCCAATCAGCCAATCCTCTAGCCCTGCCAGAACCTTGCCCCTAATACCCATGTGTTCTTATCTTATCTAGCAGTCTCCTGTGCAGCAGCTTGTCAAAGGCCATCTAGAAATCCAAATAGATCATGTCCACTGGCTCTACTGTGTCCAACTTGCTCATTACCTCCTCAAAGAATTCTAACATATTTATGAGGCATGACCTCTCCTTGATGAAGCTGTACTGACTCAATCCTATTTTACCATGCACTTTCAAGTACTCTGCAATCTTGTCTTTAATAGTAAACTCTAAAATCTTACCAACGACCAAGGTCAGGCTAACCAGCCTATAGTTTCCTGTCTTCTTCCTCCCTCCTTCTAAAACAGGGGTGCTACATTAGCCACTTTCCATTCCTCTTGCACAATTCCCAACTCAAATGATCCCCGAAAGATCACATCAATGGCTCCACAATCTCTTCAGCTATCTCCCTCAGAACCCTGGGGTGAAATCCATCTGGTCCATGTGATTTATTCACCTTGAGCTTCCTCAGCACTTTCTCCTGAGTGATGGCCGCTACATTCACCTGGGCCCTTGACTGTCTTTAAGTTCTGGTATGATACTGATCTTTCCAACTATGAAAACTGATGCAAAGTACCTATTCCGTTCCTCTGCCATTTCTTTGTTCCCCATTACTACTTCACCAGCATCATTTACCAGTGGTACAATGTCTTGCCGCTTTCTTATCTTTTACATAGCTTAAAAAAACTCTTGCAATCTTCTTTTATATTACTCGCTAGCTTATCCTTATATTTTGTCTTCTCACCCCCACCTCTTATTGCTTTTTTAATTATCTTCTGCTAGTTTTAAAGGCTTTCCACTAATCTTCACCACAGTGAATGCTCATCAACATCAGTCAACATACCACAAGAGCCAGGAAAAGACAGACCCTTCAGGATAAACAGGCCAAACTAACCCACCAAAATGACAACAACAGAACAGACAGCTGGATAAGAAACCTCTCAGCCAGGAAACTGACAGACACAGAGAAAGCAGTTCTCATTCACAGACTCAACTACAACTACAAAGACGCCAACAAAACAGAATTCCTAGCCACTTTGGAAGCCACACTGAGGACCAACAGCATCAATGAAGAAACACAACAAGCCATAAGACAGACAATGATCCCAATACTGACCAGAAAAAGCGAACTCAACATGCTCAACACAGCTGAAAGGAAAGCCCTAGAAGGACTGAAAAAGGACAAGAACATCACAATACTACCAGCAGACAAAGGGCACATGATAGTAATACTAAACAAACGGGACCACCTCTCCAAAGCACATGTACTACTGGCCAACGAGAACATATACCGGCAAGTGCAGACAGACCCGACACCACAACTTGGCAACAAGATTCTCAACACAATAAAAAGACTCAAACAGACTGGACAAATCAACAAAACAGACTTCTTAAGAATGAAACCTGAAGGAACTAACACACCACGATTCTCCAGCCTCCTGAAAGTACACAAACTGGAAGTTTCCCTCAGACCCATAGTCTCCCTGCCAGGCATGCCATTACATAGATTAGCCAAGGAGTAACAAAGGAGACTAAGGCACCTCATCAGCAAGTCACCCCACTCAATCCACTCAGCCCAGGAGTTCCTCAATTCCATCAAGGACACAAGACAATGGCGAGACCATGGTATCATTTGACGTTACTGCCCTATTCACATCGATAGACATACCACTAGCAAGAGAAACAATGACAACACTACTAAAACAAGAACATGGCCCCAGTGACATCATCTCCACAGACAACATGCTGAAGCTACTGAACCTATGTCTCAACACCCACTTGACCTTTAACGGCCAAATATACGAACAGATCAATGGGACACCCACGGGATCACCTATCTCCGGACTAGTAGCTGAAATGGTGATGCATAGACTTGAAAGTATGGCCCTTCCGCTAATTCAACCAAAACTATGGATACGTTACGTGAACGACACCTTCGTCATTATTAAACAGACCAAACCAGAGGTGACACACAAACTAAAAAACGACACCCTCACTAGAATCAGATTCACCAGAGAAGAGGAGAAGAACAAACAGCTCCCATTCCTGGATGTCATGGTGGAATACAGGACAAATGGTGGAATACAGGACAAATGGGGAATTCCTAACAAAAGGTACACAGGAAGGCCACACACAAAGACCAAGTACTGAATTTCGACAGCAACCACTCTAACACACAAAAACAAAGTTGCGGGAGAACATTATTTAAACGGGCAACAACACACTGCAGCATCACAGAGCTACGCCAAGATGAAGAGTACCTCTTCCAGATATTCAGAGACAATGGATACCCGAAAAACTGGGTCAGAAGATGCCTATTACACGAACGACACCAGGAAGATACTACACACCCCAACACACTCATCACGCTACCTTACATCAGGAACACATCTGAACTGACCACAAGACTCCTATGACCACTGGGCATCAGAGTAGCACACAAACCTACATCAACCCTTCGCCAACTGCTCACCCGAACCAAAGACCCATCACCCACTATGGACAGGACCAATGTCATATACAAGATTCCCTGAAGAGACTGTGACAAACACTACACTGGACAAACAGGAAGAAAATTAACCACAAGGGCACATGAACATCAATTGGCAACAAAAAGCCACGACCAATACTCACTCATCTCTATCCACATGGATAGGGAGAACCACCAATTCGATTGGGACAAGCAAACAGAGACAAACACGGGAATTCCCAGAAGCCTGGTTCTCTATTAAGAAAGCCATCAATTAACACATAGAGCTCGACCTCATATACACTCCATTGCGAAGGAAAACCGGAAGTGAGGTAATCCAGCCCAACGGACACCAGAGTTCAAATAACAAGTGGGAAAACACAACAGCGATTCATCGGCGGCTGCACTGATGATGTTACCCAGCAGGGTAATGAAACATCTGCGGAGCAACAAACCAGCTCAGCAAGCCAACCAACCACAACATTGTATGCTTTTTCTATTGCTTCCCTTGTCATCCATGGTTGCAACATCCTCCCCTTAGTATATTTCTTCTTCTTTAGGATGATTTTCTGCTGTGCCTCCCGAATTACCTCCCAGAAATTCCTGCCATTGCTGCTCCATCATCATCCCTGTGAGATTCCCTTATAATTAACTCTGGCCATTTCCTCACTCATGTCTTTGTAGTTGCCTTTACTCAGTTGTAATACTGTTACATCTGATTCCATCTTTTCTCTCTCAAACTGCAGGGTGAATTATACCATATTATAGTCATTGCCCCCTAGGGGTGCTTTCACCTTAAGCTCCATAATCATGTCTGCCTCATTACACATCACCAAATCCAGAAATGCCTGTTCCTTGGTGGGCTCCAAAACACAAACTGCTCCAAAAAACCCATCATCTCATAGACATTTCATGAATTTCTTTTCTTGGGATTTGCTACCAATCTGATTTTCTCAGTCCATCCGTACATTGAAACCCCCCATGATTATTACAGTAGTGCCTTTCTTACATATCTTTTCTGTCTCCTGATTTATTTTCTGCCCACATCCTGTCTACTGCTAGGAGGTCTGTACATAACTTTCATAAGGGTCTTTTCTCCTTTGCGCTTCCTCAACTCTACCCACGCAGATTCTACACCTTCCGCTCTATATCACTTCTTGCTATTCCACAACACCGGTTATAGTCCAACAGGTTTATTTGAAAACACAAGCTTTTTGAGCCTTGCTCCTTCTTCAGGTGTTAGTGAGAGAGGTAGTATCAGACACAGAATTTATAAGTCAAAGATCAAAGGCTCACACAACTGATGAGGATGCATTAAATAAACCTAAGATGTTGTTAAATCTTTAATCAGTTAGAAGGTTTTAATTGATTAATATGTGTATATGAATCCCTGAATTTCTTTCAAGTCACCGCCCTGAGACAGCGAAAGGTTTTATCAGTGTAAAGAAGAGGTGACATTTTAGGTCAGACAATGCATGTTAGGTGTGAGGCCTTGTTTAGAATCTGCTCATGTTTTGGTTTGGAGTCAGACTGGTTTTATTTCTAAAGTAGGAATTTATAAAATGCCACATTGACTGACTGTCTATAAATTGTGTCCTGTTTTTGACAGTCAGTCAATGTAACATTTTATAAATTCGTACTTTAGAAATAAACCAGTCTGACTCCAAACCAAAACACAAACACATTCTAAACAGGGCCTTACTTCTAACATGCATTGTCTGGCCTAAAATATCACCTCTTCTTTACACTGATAAAACCTTTAGCTCTCTCAGGACAGTATCTTGAAAGAAATTTAGGGGTTTACATCTACATATTAATCAATTAAACCTTCATGCTATTGATTTAATTCCATTTCATTGTAACGAGGCAACACCGCCACCACCACCCCCCCAACCCCGTCTGCCCATCTGCCTGTCCTTTTGATGGGATGTGCATCCTTGGATATTTAGTTCCCAGCCCTGATCCCCTTGCAGCCATGTCTCTATGATACCCACAACATCATTCCTGCCAATTTCAATTTGCCCTTCAAGTTTAATGACCTTGTTTCATACATTCTGTGCACATAAATGCAACATTCTTAGTTCTGCATTGACTGTCCCCTTCTCCTAGTTGTCTCCTTATCTACTATGCCAGAGGTTAGATTCCTGACCCTTTCCATATTCGATATCCTATTACCTGTTCTGGAAACTGTGAGAACCTTTGCTGAGTGCTCCCCACTTCAACTTTTTCCATAATTTTCTATACAACCAGATTGCTTTTTAACATTTAGAGATGAAACATGTAAAGGTGGATGGTGAGGCAAGGAACATATGATGGATGGCATCAAAAAGCTGCTGCTTCTTGTGATGGGAAAATCCAAGAAGTCATGGGACTTTGTGAATGTCAAGACACTGCCCTTGCAGCACGAGGCTAACCAAACCCCCTGGATGCCTTCAGCAGTTTTGAGGTGTGAATCAGGAAAATAGACAAAATGTACAAACAGAAGGAAAAGAAGGTCACAGTTGCAGACAGCTGCATGCCAACACTATTGGCCTCAAGATTGTCAAGCCTCCCAATTGTACAAGGTCAGGCTATTGTAAGATGGGAATAAATTGAAAGTAAAGACATTTCTCACAAATTAACTTTATTTTGTTCTGTATTGTTTGACATAGCATGTTTGCCAGCAATTTAGGGTGCAGAAAGGCTTCCTTAGCGGTTTCTAATCTCTATTTAATGGAGTCATTTAACAATATGATTACCATATTTGTCCCATTACCTGTCCATTTTGTCTTGCACCTACATCTGTGTTGTCATTTGATTGCTCTTGCCCTCCATAGGCCATATCGTAGGCCTTTCCCTTTTATTCATTTTCTGATTCCCCCTTCCTTCCTTCCTTAATTCCTTTCTTGCTTGGAAACTGTTGCATGTTTTCTCCCCCCACATTTGTCCGTAAGATGTGAACATCACTGGCTGGCTGAACCATCCCCAACTGAACCTTAAGAAGGTGCTGGGGAACCACCTTCCTGAACAGCTGCAGTCAAGTTCTAAGGAAACTGGGCCATGTGCAGCAATGTACAGCCAATTCAGACATAAGAGCAGAATGGGTGCTAGTGAGTCACCAACTTATGCAGGACTCCATCCAATTTCATCTCCCACTAAAGTCAATAAAACAGAAAAAATAATAGGGTCTAACATCTGATGCCAATTGACTCTGGTATGATTATTACTACATTTGATGGAGTTGACGCTGTTGAAACTGGCCCCTTCTTAGCTCTTTTGTGAACTTTGACCAAAGCCCTTGAAAGAAGATGAATATAGAGGAAAAATATCAAAAAATTTTCAGTGAAGATTTCTGTCTATGGTAGCCTATTTCCAATGAGCTTAATAGAAATTACAGCACAGAAACAAGCCATCCAGCCTAACCAGTCTGCTTAAACTCAATTGAGTCTCCTCCCATTTCAGCTATCTTTCCATTCCTTTTTCTGTCATGTACTTGTCTAATTTCCTTTTGAAATTATCTAAACTGAATGTCTCAACCTCATCTTGTGGGGATGAGTTTGTCATTCTAACAAAGTGGTAATGTAGTAATCCAAAGGGTCAGGCTAATGGTCTGGAGACCTGGGCTCAAATCCCACCATAGCAGCTAGTGGAGGTTATATTCTCTTGATAAATCTGGAATTGAAAGCTACCCTCAGAGACGGTGATCATTACACACTAAGCAATTATCATAAAACCTGTCTGGTTCACTAACGTCCCTTAGGGATGGAAATCTTCTGTCCTTACCCAGTCTGGCTTATATGCGACTCCAGATCTACAGCAATTTGTTTGTCTCTTAGCTGCCCCCGAAAGCCTAGTCAAACCACTCACTTCAAAGACAGTTAGGGATGGGCAACAAATTGGGTACAGAGTCCTGGTGTATATTTATGGCTGAGAGGGATCGAGTTTTGATCAGTAGGGGAATCAAGGGTTATGGGGAAAGGGCAGGAAAGTGGACGTGAGGAATATCAGAACAGCCATGATCCTATTGTCTTGCAGACCAGACTTGAGGGGCTGAATGGCCTACTCCTGTTCCTCTTCCTGTTTCTCAAGGCCAGCATTTGACCATGCTGGGCAATGACCACATCCTGTGAAAGAACAACTTCTTAAAAAAGTCATTTTATCTCCCACTGAATTTATTAGTAACAATCATGTATTAATGGTATTAATAACTTTTGGGTTCTCCCACAAGTAGAAACAGTCTCTCCACGTTGGCTCTGTCCAACTCATTCATAATTAAAAAAAAAACTATCAGGAATCCCTTTAGTCTTCTTTCCCAAATGGAACATGCTCCAATCAGAATTTCAAGATCAGTTAAAGTAACTTTTTAATATCTACATGTTTTATCTCAGTGTTGATAATTAATTGGCTCGATTTTTACTTCTCCTAACTGCATTGTTGATCAGAAAATTCTCAACTAGTTGTGAGTAGGTCACAAATCAATAGTCAATATTGATTAATTATGTTGGAACTGTCCACACAGTAATCACTTGCCTTAATTAGGTCAAGTTTCCGTGTATACTCTACTACTGAACAACAGCTAATGGCACAGCAGAATTTATGAATAATACAACAGGCTAATTACAACAGTATTAGGCAGGAACTGAAGAAATTAGGTTGGGGGCGGCTGTTTGAAGGTAATTCCACATCTGACATGTGGGAGCCTTTTAAAGACCAATTGTTCAGAGTTCAGGACTGGCATGTTCCTGTGAGAATGAAGGATAAGTGATGACAAGTTTCAGGAACCCTAGTGACAAGAGATATTAACAGATTGGTGAAAAATGAAAAGGAAGCGCATGTAAAGTTTAGGAAACTAAAATCAGAGTGGGTCTTGAGGAACCTAAAGGAAGCAGGAAAGAACTTAAACAAGGAATTAGATGGGCTAAAAGGAGCCATGAAATGTTTTTGGCAAGTAGCGTTAAGGAGAATCCCAAGTCTTTTTATTCATATATTAGGAGCAAGAGGGTAGCTGGGGAAAGGATACATCCACTCAAGGACAAAGGAGGGATTCTATGTGTGAAGCCAGAGAAAGCGGGTAAGGTTCTTAATGAGTACGTCATGTCACCACTCTCTAAGGAGAAGTACATGGATGACGCTAAGATGAGGAAGGGGTATATTGATATTCTAGACCATGTCAATATTAAGAAGGAGGTGGTATTCCAAGTCTTGAGAAACATTTAAGGTAGGTAAGTCCCCAGGGTCTGATAGGATCTATCTCAGGATACTGGGGGAGGCAAGGGAGGAGTTTGCTGGGGCCATGACAGAGATCTTTGCATCCTCTTTAGCCACAAGTGAGTTCCCACAAGACTTGAGAATAGCCAATGCTGTTCCTTTGTTTAAGAAGGGCAATGGAGATAATCCAGGAAATTACAGGCCACTGAGCCTTATATCGGTGATAGGGAAATTATTGGAGAAGATTCTTGGGAACAGGATTTACTCATATTTGGAAAAGACTGGATTTATTAGGAATAGTCAGCATGGCTTTATGTGGGAACATTTTGTCTCATAAGATTGATTGAGTTAGTTAAGAAGTTACAAAGATGATTAATGATGGAAGGGCAGTGGATGTTGTTTACATGGACTTTAGTAAAGCATTTGACAAGGTCCCTCATGGTAGGCTGGTCCAGAAAATTAAGTCATGGGATCCACGTTGAGTTGTTAAATTGGATACAAAATTGGTTTGGTCATAGAAGACAGTAGTTGGGTAGTTGTGGAGGGGTATTTTTCTGACTGATGGTCTGTGACCAATGGTGTTCCACAAGGATCAGTTCTGGGATCTCTGTTGTTCGTGACATATATAATATGATTTGGATGAAAATTAGGTGGTCTGATTAGTACATTTGCAGATGACATGAAAGTTAGTGGTGGAGTTGTGGATAATGAAGGAAGTTGTCAAAGGATACAGCAGGATATGGATCAGTTGAAAAGTTGGGCAGAGCAATGGCAGTTGCAGTTTAATCTGGACAAGTGTGAGGTTATGCAATTTTGGAGGTGAAAGAGGAAAATATACAGTAAATGTAGGACCCTAAGAAGCATTTATGTACAGACAGTGTTATGGGCTAGACCAAACCCCTCAAAATATATTAAGAACATAGTCTAGGCCCTAACTTTCTCTGATTTGAAAGGTAAGTGTAAGGCATTGCATTCCAGATGCAATTTGATTGGTTAAACTGCTTGACATTAAGCAAACCACACTTTAATTTTACACTACAGTTAAAATACAAAAAAACTAAAACTAAAAGCATTGGCTTTACTGTACCTTTATTGAAATGCTTAACAAAATAATAGATGTTAGAACTACTTCTAATTAACTATTCCAATATAGTAAAATCCCATAAACACACTCTTAGCAAAGACAAATTCATTAAAATAGATTGTCTCACATGCAATTCTAGCAGCAGGAAAAGAACCCCAGCTTTTAACTGTAACAGAGTGAGGAATAAGAGTTTCTACGTCCAGCTTCAAGATTCCAGCAACTGCTGAAAGCTAAAACTAAAAATCCTGGTTCTGTGGGAGCTTAGCCACACCCATTCAGGCTGCTGCTATTGTTTTAACTTAAAAAAACCCAAGGCCTCACAAGATGTTTACTCTATTGCCTTTGAGCAGACTGCTTTTTCACCTTTGTGTCAACTTTTCTTCACAAGAGCAAATAAAATACACCTCTTACACCCAGAATATTGTCACAATGGATCTTGTTAATCAAGCCCATAGCTCCCTGAAAGTGGAAACACAAGTGGAAAAGGTGGTAAAGAATGCTTACCTTCAATGGTTGAGCCATTGAGTATAAAAATTAGCAAGTCATGTTGCAAATGTATAAAACTTCAGTAAGGCTGCATTTGGAGCATTGTGTACAGTTCTGGTCACCATACTACAGGAAGAATGTGGAGGCTTTGGAGATGGTGCAAGATAGATTTGCCAGGATGTTGCTTGGATTGGAATATATTAGCTATAAGGAGAGGTTGGACAGACTTGGATTGTTTTCACTGGAATATCGGAGACTGAGGGGCAACCAGATAGAAATATAAAATTATGAGAGGCATGGATACGGTGGATAGTTGGAGCCTTGTTCCCAGGATGGAAATGTCAAATACTAGGGGGCCTTAGGCTTAAGGTGAGGGGGGAAAGTTCAAAGGAGATGTGTGAGACTTTTTTTTATATGCACAATGGGTGGTGTGTTCCTGGAATGCACTGCCAGGGAAGGGGGTAGAAGTGGATATGATAGCAACATTTAAGAGGGTTTAGACAGATACATGAGCAGGCATGGCACAGAGGGATATAGACCACGTGCAGAAAGATGGGATTAGTTCAGAATGGCATTGTGGTTGGCACAGACATAGTGGGCCGAAGGGCCTATTCCTGTGCTGTCCTGTTTGATGTTCTATTTTAAAGGTTAATACAAAATCATTAGCTTGGATGCTTTTTTTTTGTCCCACTCCTGTTCGTGCTTTCCTGACTTTGTTTCTCATTGACTCTCCCATTCAGCTCTATGTCCACCTGACAGTGTTTCCTGTATTTCTTCTTGTTGAATTCAAGACAGAAGTTCCTTTTACTTTTTACTCAATGCTAGACTCTCATGAATCAGTGATCAGTGTGCTGCGCCCAATATGTGTTTGAGCATTTAATGGGAAAAATCAGAGATTGTTCAAATTCTGATTGACAATTCAGAACCCAAGATTCAGCCCCTAGTGCTCTGAAAACCAGGGTGTGGAGTATATCCTGAAAAAGGCAAGTGAACAAAATAGATAAACAATCAGAGACAGTGGGAACTGCTGATGCTGGAGAATCTGAGATAACAAGGTGTAGAGCTGGATGAACACAGCAGGCCAAGCAGCATCAGAGGAGCAGGAAGGCTGATGTTTCAGGCCTAGACCCTTCATCAGAAATAGGGGATGGGAAGGGGATTCTGAAATAAATAGAGAGAGGTGGAGGCGGATAGAAGATGGATAAAGGAGCAGATAGGTAGAGAGGAGGCAGGCAGGTCAAAGAGGTGGAGATGGAACCAGTAAAGGTGAGTGTAGGTGGGGACCTGTCCCCACCCTAACTCCCCACGTACACTAACCTTTACTGGCTCCATCCCCACCTCCTTGACCTGTCCGTCTCCTCTCTACCTATCTGCTCCTTTATCCATCTTCCATCTGCCTCCCCCTCTCTCTCTATTTATTTCAGAATCCCCTTCCCATTCCCCATTTCTGAGGAAGGGTCCAGACCCAAAACGTCAGCTTTCCTGCTCCTCTGATGCTGCTTGGCCTGCTGTGTTCATCCAGCTCTACACCTTGTTATCTCAGATAAACAATCAGACTGGTGCAAACAGCCATCTTTGTTTCTGGCTTTTACAGGGCAGTGTGCGGTTGGGGGTGGTCTTGATCTTGTGGCAAATTGGGTGAGTAATGATTGTCAAAACTGGGGCATGATGTTTCCCAGCAGAACTTAGAAGACTTGCTCTCTCTCTCTTTCTCTCTCTCTGTGCCTCATCCTTTCACCATCTCAGAAAAACAGCCCCTAGCGAAAAAAAACCTGGGCGAACAACCTTATTTTTTTCTGTCTGCACCAGATCCTCTTCCTTTTAAACTTATTACCTGTGTTTGTGTGTATGTTTGATTTAGCCATTTCATTATTTTTCTCAGGGATTGTTGGGAATAAAATTCCTCTTACATTCACAGAAGAAATCCTTGGTAATTGGCTCCTTCATTTTCTAGTGCTCTAATTGAAATGTGATAGTGGTGTGTAAAAAAAACAAAATAATTGTCAGGACCAATTGAGAGGTAGTTAAAAAGGGGGACTATTTTTCCTCCTCATTTGATTGTAACACTCATCTGAAAGACACAATCTCTGACAATACAGCACTCCCTCAGTACAACATTGGGAATGCCGGGCTGGATTTTGTGTTCAAGTCTCAATTGGGAAGCCACGACTGGAAATTCACAATTTTATTAAATACAGAGAAGTCATACCCTCAGCTACGTGACTTGAAAATGCAAAGGACTCTGTCTGCAAGGAGCACATTTGTATTATTATTTGGGAATGCTGCTGCTTCCGGTTGTACCAGCAGAAACTCCTCTTTAAAATCAGTAAGAGCAGTTCATTTACCTCTAAAGGATCTTGACAACAGTCAATGCTTTCATGATGCGGCAGCTCCACACCATAAAAGCTAGTCAAGGATCTGTTTCATCTCAACTCTTACATATTCTCTTTGCAAAAAAAAGAAATCATGAAACATCTTAGCATGAAAGTTAAGTGGGTCACAGCTTGCCCTGGATTTCTCTTACACGTGTATCAGCATTGCCAGTCATCAGAACCTGTCTCCATGCTTCAAACAGCCCCACTGCGATCACAGAATGGCTAAATCCTTCTGGTTTTCAGTTTGAACCAGATTGAGTGCAATAATTATCCTTCAAAGTTTTACACAGAATTTTACAGCAACAAAACAGGCCAACTGCTCTGAGCTGGTGCTGATGCCTGACCATAGGTTCCTCCACCCTGACCCTACTGAATTATTATTTAAGTTCAGTGTTGGAAATTGCTGTCAAAGGTGGGACCTTGCGGGAGATGATGGGATGCAGAATAGTGGCATCTGAGTGGTTCGTTTCAATTTGTATAACCTTGCAACGTCTGGTGACTGTGTGACCCAATTACTCTATGCTGCTGTAATAGAGCACTACACTGTTGAAGGTTCCATCTTCCCAATAACATGTGAAACACAGGTACTCTCTGCCCTCTGAGGCAAAAGTCTCACGGTGATCAATTCAACCGGGAGCATGTGGAGTGTAAAAGGTCCAATGGAATTGTTTTGAAGGAAGGCAAGGGAGTTATCGCTGGTGTCCTGACCATCATTTATGCCTCAGTCAACATCTCTAAATCTGATTACTGACTATTACCTCATTGCCGTGATGACTTGCTGTGGACAAATTGGCTGCCATGTTTCCTACAATAGCAACTACACTTCAAAAAGCACTTCATTGGCTGTAAAGTGCTTTGGGACGTCTTAAGGTTATAAAAGGTGCACTATAAATGCAGGTCATTCTTCTACTTGTCTTCAGAGAAAAATAATAAAATTCAAAAGAAGGTAACCTGTAAATTTCCCAAACTGAATGTTTGAGCTTAGGCCTAATTATTAGAAATCAATGCACACATTAAGAATCACTATCAGGATGTGACACCCAGAACTCTTTCAACATAGCATTAGAAGTGTCAGTCTCAATATTGAGATCAAGTCTGAGTACTCTAATGGGATTTCAATCTGCAACCTTCTGACTGGGGGGTAATATTATAAACTGCTGAGCTATTGTTGACTATACCACTCACCCCACGAGTGACAATAATGTGCACATCACGAGTGGAATAGTAAACAGCCAAACACGGACTTCTATTAGCTTCCAGAGGCTAGGGAAGAATGTGTTTGTATTTGCAGTTAATTTGCTGACTAGAATTGGCTGGTTGGAATGCAGCAAAGGCTAAATTGAATCAGTAATAGGGTCACCTTGACTGATGCTGTATAAAGCAGAATCAGCTCAAAATAAAAAGATTTTCTGTGATGTATGCTGCAAGCGAACAGCCATAATCGTCATTTACATGCCTCTCAAGTTTTATTCCTTAATCGTTCAAAAGGTGCTGATTTACACTGCATACAGTTCTGTTCTCAGTGGTAACACTCCCATGTGGCCATTCTGCTCATATCAAAATTGGTGGGTTTTTCAAAAATTTAGAGATGCTTGTGACATTTAAACAGAGCCCAAAACAGGGCCTCAGCTGAAAACTGGATCATAAAATTATGGATTCATAGAATGCTTATTGCAGAGAAGGAGAACATTCAGCTCTCTAAAAGGGCAATTTAGCGAATATCTGACTATCTCCTTATGATATTCCTGCAAACATCATCGATTCAAGTACTTATCAAATTCCCTTTTGTACACCTCAACTGAAACTGCCTTCACTGTTATCTCAGATGGTGCGCTTCAGATCCTAACCATTTGCTGTGATATTCACCTAAATCATTGTCTCAATTCTTTCACCATGGTAACAGTCCCTTTCCACCCCTTACTCTGACTGGGCACTTCATTTGTTTGAATACATCCATTATTTGTCCTTTCAACCCTCTTCTCCCCAAGGAATTCAACCCCAGCTTTGCGAATCTGGCATGTAACAGACATCTCTTCTCCCCGGAACCACGCGTGCAAATCTTTTCTGCATCCTCTGCAGTCAGAAGTGAGCACTGTGGGAGTTCTCCTCAGCCTCTAACATAGGCACATGGAAATAAACTGCTCTGCCCCACTGTCCTGGGAGGAAATAGCTGACTCAGCATAGAACAGGAATCATAACTCTAACCTTTACGGTTCTTGCAAAGATTTGTAGCTCGGTTTCTGGATGAGGTTGTTGGCTTGCTCCCTGTGCTGGCTGGTTATCGTACAGACATTTCATTACCATGCGAGGTAACATCATCAGTGTGGTCTCCGAGGAAACAATGCTTTTCTACTCCGCTTGGAATTTAAATGATCCGGTTTGTTAAGTTGGGTTGTGTCATTTCCGGTCCTGTTTTGCATGGGTTTATATATGGAGTCTAATTCCACATGTTTGTTGATTGCATTATGGGTTGAAAACCAGACCTCTAAGAATTCCCGTGTGAGCCTGGTTGGCTTGAGCTAAGATGGTCACGTTGTCCCAGTTAAATTGATGGCCTTCATTGTCCGAGTGCAGTGAGATGAGGGAAAGTTCATCGCATTGTTTTGCTGCTAGCTGGTGTTCGTGTATCCTGATGGTTAGTTTCCTTCTGGTCTGGTGATGTAATGTTTGTTGCAGTCATTGCAAAGTATTTTGTAAACTGCGTTGGTCCTGCACGTCATGGATTTGGTGTCTTTGGTCCTTGTGCATGTTTGTTGTAGTGTGGCTGTTGGTTTGTGTGCCACACCCAAAGTACACAAACCAGACATTCCCCTCAAACCCATTGTCTCCCTACCAGGCACACCTACACACAAACTGGCCAAGGACCAACAACAGAGACTGAAACACCTGGTCGACAGACCACCCCACTCCATCCACTCAACTCAGGAATTTTTTAACAAGCTCAAGAACATTAATATCAACAACAATGAGATTATGGTATCCTTTGACATCACAGCACTATTCACGTCTATTAACATACCACTAGCCAAAGAAACACTTGCCACATTACTGGATACAGCAGGAACGCCAATTCCAAACAGCTCCATCTTCAAGGACAACATACTCAGACTACTGGACCTATGCCTCACCACACACTTCATCTTTAACAAATGAATCAATGGCACACCTATGGGGTCACCCATCTCAGGACTTATTGCAGAGGCAATCATGCAAAGACTGGAACGCACAACCCTCCCCCTCATACAGCCAAAACTATGGATCCAATACATGGACGTTTGTCATCATTAAACGCACCAAGTTAGAAGAAACACACCATCTCATCAACAACATTTTCAACGGGATCAAATGTAGGAGAGAAGAGGAAGACAACAATCAATTTCCATTCCTAGACATCAGGGTAGAACGAGTGGCCAACGGGGAGTTCCAAACCACAGTAGGCAATCCACACTGACCAAATCCTCAATTTCCACAGCAATCACCCCAATATCCATAAACAAAGTCGTGTTAGGACACTGTTCAAATGAGCCACAACATACTGCAACACACCAGAACTACGCGAGAAGGAGGAAGAGCACCTATACATAGTCTTTGCTAACAAAGGATATCCGAACAACTTCATCCACAGGTGCCTTCTAGATAGGCAATGCCAAGAGGACACAGTACGCCCCAAGACACGGACCACACTACCCTATATCAGGACATATCAGAACTGACAACAAGACTCCTACCACTACTAGAAATCATGGTAGCACACAAACCAACAGCCACACTACAACAAACATGCACAAGGACCAAAGACACCATACCCATGACATGCAGGACCAACGCAGTTTACAAAATACCTTGCAATGACTACAACAAACATTACATCACCAGATCGGAAGGAAACTAGCCATCAGGATACACGAATGTCAGCTAGCAGCAAAACGACTCGATGAACTTTCCCTCATCTCACTGCACTCGGACAATGAAGGCCATCAATTTAACTGTGACAATGTGACCATCCTAGCTCAAGTCAACCAGAGGAATTCCTAGAGGCCTGCTTTTCAATCTGTAATGCAATCAACAAACATGTGGAATTAGACCCTACATACAAACCCATGCAGAAATGACACAACCCAACTTAACCTACCGGATCATATAAATTCTAAGTGGAGTAGAACAGAATTGTTTCATTGGAGGCCACACTGATGATGTTACTTAGCATAGTGATGAAATGTCTGTACGATAACCAACCAGCTCGGCGGGCAAGCCAACAACCTCATAATTTTAACCTTCTTGATCTATGCAACTTAGTGGCATGCATCCTCATTCATCATCTGTCAGGAGAATCCCCAACGTTACTTAAAGGAGGCAGGTGTTCTCTTAACCCTTCAATTTTAGGGTAACAATAACATCATACCATCTAACAGTGCTTAAGTGCAGAGATGCTGAGTGAATTAAGCTTCATGTCTTATTGTTGGAGAATGAGAAGTGTTGATGACCATAGTTTCTGAAATCAGAGTTGAATTGGTACAGCAAGGGGCTTGGTTAGTTCAGTTGGCAAATTGGCTGGTGGGTGGTTCAAAATTACACCAACAAGCATGTGTTCAGTTCCCATTTGGAATGAGGTAGACTTAGGACCTGCCTCTTCATCCTATCCCTGAAAGTGCAAAGCAATGGTAAGCCAACACTGACAAAAACTGCCAAGAAAGTCTCTCAGAGTGAAATAATAGCAGACAAGCAACCGTCCACAGGCACAGCAAATATGGAATGCAAGGGAATGGTAGGAATACAAATAGTATGCAGGATACAAAGAATCAAGAATAGGCTAATGAGAACATATCATAAACAAGGAGCAAGCATGTACTGAAGTTTCCAAACACATTCTGTAATGGTTTAGGGCATTTCTCATGAATGAAAATGGTTGCAATATTTCCAGGATCCTGTTCTCCTTGCCATCCCTGATTTAAAAATACTCCAACTTTAACATCTACGTGTTCAGCTGCTTTGGCCTGAATTCTGATACTTCCTTTCTAAACATCTCTATCTCTTTCTGCTTTTTTAAGACAGTTTTGAAACTTGACCTCTTTGACCAAGCTTTCAGTATAATATTTCCTCATGTGTCTCTGTGCCAAAGTTTGTTTTCTAATGCTGCTTTGAAAGGGAACAACTTCCTTCATTAAAAAGGAGCAGTTCTGCAAATATTTGCAATATAAACTAACATACAGTCATTAACAATGTTTTGGGTAGCTACAGGATGTTAGAAAATGACTCCTACACCCCTTGTGTTTCAATCCTGTAATGTTAATGCCAGAATTTAGGACTTTTGATAGCTGAACCCCAACATCCTGGAACAAACCAAAATATACGCACGTATGTAGTGTTACAAAGATACTTTGTATTTAATATTCCTTGAACAACTTGAATTTTGAAGGATTGCGAAAAAATGATTTATATCAAGTTGTGTGGAAGTACCTGAAATTGTTTTTTTAAAAGAAATTATTGAAAGGTCAATGCACACACTAGAGAAGATATTTTCCAAAAATGCTTCCTAGAAATCATATCACTGGTGATAGTGCCTGCTTTGCTGGGGTCCTGCTGGTGCTGTGTGAACAGCAACTGCATGGAAAGGGTACTTTAGTATCTGTTTTTCAGTTGGGGGAGGAAGGGGGCGAAGTCAAGAAACCTGCAAGGAAGTGCTGCCCAGCTAGTCTCTCCTACTTCTGAAAAGAAAACCCCTTGTTGAGCTCAGGGTGAAACCACTTTCTGCTTCTGAAAGTGTGATTGCAGGATCTTCTCAATGTTGCATTTCTTCAGCAAGCTGTCCTACAAGGTTCCAGAGACAACTACACATGATGACGGACTTGACCACACAGAATATCAGAGGGGCAGCCTTCAGAACATTCTATGCTTTACCCTGTTGTCTTCAACAATAACCCACCTTCTGAAAATAACACTCGGGTCAATCTTTGCAAAGAAATCCATCTTTTTTCTTATTCTCAAGAAAGTGTTTCTGTTTTGGGGCTATTTAGATAAGCATTTATACTTCTGTATTACTCACCATCTATGTCAAGCAATTATTGTATCTTCATTAAATAGTGTTTGATAATAAACAAATAATTGCACATAATAAGAAACCTGGTTGATAGATTTCTTTTATTTATAACCTGATATAGAAAAAAT
Organism: Rhincodon typus; assembly: GCF_021869965.1. NCBI lineage: Eukaryota > Metazoa > Chordata > Chondrichthyes > Orectolobiformes > Rhincodontidae > Rhincodon > Rhincodon typus. The sequence goes on from NC_063334.1 coordinate 30,695,756, forward strand.
ACTGAATTGGCCACTGTGGTAACAGGGGAAATTATTTTTATTTGATGTTATGACCAGTGGAGTAGTGGTACTAGAACAACAATCCTAATAGCAGTTGCAACAAAAGTATGTGACGTACTGTTTCCACTAGATTCCTGTCTCACAGGACAGAGGAGCAAAATACCAATATGAAAAGAAAATCTATTTGACCTCTTCGTCTCGAATCTAAAAATCACAGATACATCCATTCAAGACATGTTGGTAGGAGTTACCAATGCAATGTCCTTGTGAAAAGGGGGTCTGATCTTCACATTGAGGATATATTCCATCAACCTGTCTGGTGCTATCAATATTTTAAATGGGGTAGATTTCAAACAGATCTAGCAACTTCTGAGACATTGTGGGCTATCAGCAGAATTGTATTCAACCACAATCTGTAACCTCATGTCTTGGCATATGTCCCATTCCCATCAGCCAAGGGGCCAAGCTTGATTCGATGAACTGTGTAGAAGAGAATGTTGGGAGCAACACCAGGCAAAACAAATGTGAGGCATTACACTTTAGAAAGCACATCAAGACCTTAGAGGGTGAGCCAAGGACATTTACCAGAATGATGCTAGGGATGAAGGACCTCAGTCATATGGAGAGATTGGAGAAGCTGGGGCTGTTCTCCCAAAAACAGCAAAAGCTAAGAGTAATTTGTTTGGGGTGTTAATGGTTTTGGTAGAGTAAATAAGAAGAAATCATCTTCATTGCAGATGCATCAGTATCCAAAGGATGCAGAGCTAAAATGATTGGCAAAAGAGTAAGAGGTTCCATAGGGAAAATTCTTTTAATGCGATGAATTGTTATAATCCGCAACACACTGGTATAGTGGAAGCAAATTCAGCAGTAACTTTCAAAAAGGAATTGGATAAATACTTGAAGGGAAAAGAATATGCAGGAAAGTGTGGGGAATGGAATTAATCCAACTGTTCTACCAACAGGATTGGCATAGGCAGGTTGGGCAAACAACCTCCTTTTATGCTGTGTATTCCTGACAATTTGCCCTTTTGCTGACTCCAATGGAAGTAGAGTTCAGAATAAGCAGCTGCTTACATCTTGACTGCTCTATGTCATTGCCCATTCTTAAAATGACACACACTGTGTACCCAGGAATAGACATTAATGGATCTTTGTTGCAACTCATGTTTTAGGTTCAAACAACTAAGCAAATCTGCCAGAATGAGTTAAAGTTTCAAGGAAACTCAAGTCATCTCAACAAAACTGCCTTCAAATATCTGGTTATGTACCTCATACAATAACATGGTTTTAATCTCGGTGTTAGTTATGGATTTTCACCTTCACATAAATCCTTAAGTAACATCTACTGTGAGATTTGTGAGATCAGTACTCACATGGGCCACAAGGACAAAAAGCTGCTGCATTTTGAAACTCCCTGATGTTTCTATTTGAACAAAAAAAATCCGCATTTATTTCGAGCTTTTAACAACCTTGACATCCAAAAGTACTTTAGAGAAATAACTATTGTCGTCTTGTCTGGAAAATGACTCTGGCAATTTGTACACTGTGAAGTTAGACAAACAGAAATGTGATAATCGCCAGATAATTGGCTTTTACTGATGTTAGTTGATGGATGGATATTTGACAGGAAATTTAGGGGACACTTTCCTGTTTTCCATTAAATAGGATCCTTTATGTCCACCTCAGATGAAAGACTTGATCTTAGTTTAATGTCGTCTCTAGAAAACAGCGCAGCACATTTTCAGTCTTCTGACTTAGTGGCAAATTGCTAACCTTAATACAATTTCAAAATTGGCATATTTATAATGACTCCAGAGAAAACAAAATAAAATTAATAGAATATGAAATTAACTTGTTGATTAACTGCCCCCTGCTCAAGCAATAATTCACAACTTGATGGAAATTGGAGCTTTCTTGTACCTTGGTCAAAGAGTCTTCATTTGTTGACCCATAGTGCCAGCACAATTTGGCTGTGAAATAATCACAGTCATTCCTAACTCTGTTCTCTCCTGACATATACACACAAATTTACCAATAGGATTTAACTAGATCAAGTAATGGTTGAGGGCACTTTAGCTTACTATCCTCTTTCCTCTGCTGGAACCTTGTCATCAAGTGTGGATTCTATCCTAAAGACCAGCAAACACAATCGCCTGAAGGAGGAATCTTTAGGTGGGGAGACCTCATTTATTGTCTGTATAGATATCAGATTAATTTCCCTTCCCCCAACTCGCGTCTATTATTTTTAATCAACAGTGTTAGCAATTTGAATTCCTTTCTAGGTTATTGCTCCATCAGCATAGATCATTCTCCATTAAAAAAAAGATTTAATGACTTTGCAACTGAATGGTTTACTGAATTAATGCATGCACAAATCAATTTCTGAATTAATTACCATAATTACTCTCCTTAATTTGAGGATTAACTCACCTTGGAAATTTCAATGGTGTTTTGCCCATCAGGTTGTGTGACAGCAGCAGAGGATTAACAGCAACCCTGATATCTGTCTGTCAATCGTATTTCCTGATGTTAAATTGAGCCTACAGCATAGAAACTGGCTATTTGGCCTAACATCTTCATGGCAATGTCTATGCTCCACACAAACCTCTACCCACCGTATGCCATTTAACCCTATCACGATCCTTCAATTCCTTGCTATTCACCAATTAGTTGGGCTCAATGTGCTCTTTCTGTATTGCAAATTCAATGTAAATTGGAGTTAACAAGATGATTTGAAGAAACCTTTCAAAGAAAATCCCTGATGCGATTCTCACAGCAAAATCTATTTAGCAGAAAGGTTAATGTAGATTTTTAAAAATGTTTATGCATAGAAACTGAACTTTGCAAAGAGAAGGGAATGAGTGATGACCAGGAATGGCATGATTGTATCAAGAGGCAATTAACAGAAATAATAGCAATTGAGCTTGCTCCTGTGGAAGATCCTTCTCTATATATTGTTCTACTACTATCTTATATTACAGCAGTCATGAAACACAAACTCTTCCAGCTGTTATGACGTCTTTTAATACATTTGCTCCTCCCCAATAAAGCTGAATACATATAAAAGCCAGAGTATCATATAAGAATAGGAGAGCCTACATTATTTACGGCTCATGGAGAATCACAATTGCAAAGCCCTTCTTTTCATTTCTTCTGTGATTGAAACATGTCACAATGTGATCAGAAGTAGCAAGATCCTGAATTCGGTTGGCTATGCTGATCCCATGTCAGAACTTCAACTTGGAGATCAATGAAGCACTAACAACTGTTTGTATTTATATAGCTCTTTACTATAGAAAAATGACACAGAAGCGTAATCAGACATTGGAATATAAGTGGGCCATTTGACCCCTTGAGCCTGTTCCATCAAACAATTGGATCATGGTCATCTGTATCTTAACTCCATCTGCCTGGCTTGTGTCTATAACTTTTAATACCCTGTTGGACAAAAATTAATCTTAGCTTTAACATTTTTCAATTGCCCCCTCCAGCCTTGATAGCTTCTGGGGAAAAGAATGTTCCAGGTCTCCCACCAGCTCTTGTCTGAAGAAGGGCATCCTGTCACTCTCCTGAATACCTGAGATGGAATGTTAAGGTTATGGCCATTGTTTTAGATTCACCACTGGAGAAAATCATTTCTCCCTACCTACCTTATTAAATCCTTTACTTATCTCAAACATCTTAATTAAAATTGCCTCTTCACTTTTTATATTCAAAGGAACAAAACACACTCTATGCCACCTGGTCTCATTTTTTAACCATTTTGACTCTAGCACTTATCCTTTCTAAGGCTGACAAAACCTTTCTGAAGCTGAAAAAGTTATTTCTGAGCCAAAGGAAAACATATTGGGGGGGGGGGGGTACAAAAAGATTGAACAAAGGGATTGTTTTTGAAGGAGAAGGATGGTTGGAAATTTGACAATGCTCTCTCTCTCTCAATGCTCTCTCCTCCTTCCTGTTTCAATGATCCTCCCTCTTCAATTAAAGTGTTGCAATGGGACAATTCCATGACACCAGCCTATATATCACCCAGTTGACCATTCTTCATGTGTATTTCTAGCCAATGAACACCAGCAGGCTGTTTGGCCACAGGAACTGAACCCAAACCTGTTCTCACCCCTTTGGGAATTGTAGGTCCATCCTGTCATCAATGGACTGCGATTAAGAGCGGTCAAAAGGGTCTTGATACCAATTGTTCCATTGTTCTACTGCTCAGCTGCGATCTGAGAATGTACAGAAAATAGGAACGGATCTAGAGACCTCCCTACATGAATGGCTCAGTTACAGTACTGACCATTGTAATCCAGCTCAATCTATGGAACCTCAAATGGGATCCTGAATCAAAGATGTTTTCCATTCTCTGTACTTCTTCACACCTTACCACTGCTTTATCATGGAGTATCATTATTGAACATAGACAATATACATCTTCTTCAAAGGATGTAAAAAAAATGACTAGCCACAACTTTCTATTGGTTCCATAACTAATTGTCAGAGATTCAAGACTGGATGCACAAAAAAAATCACTCCTGTAAAGTGCCTTGGGATGTTTTATTGTATATGAAAAGGTGACAAAAAATAGATACTGTTATTCTCCTTAGAACAGCGGAGGTAAAGGGGGCATTTAACAAAAATATTTTAAATAACTTTATATTGTGTTTTAATTAAGTTCTTAAGGAAAAACTGGCAGGTGAGGCAGCAACTAGAGGATACAGAATGAAGGTTATTGACATAGATGAGTGACAAATAAGGAGACAATTTCACACAGTGAAAATGCACTGCCTGAAAAGATGATGGGGTCACATTCAACAGCAATTTCCAAAGCAGAACAGGAATTATACCAGAAAAGGAAAGAGGTGGAGAGTGGGTTTGGTCAGGTAGTTCTTTGAAAGAATAAGCAGCAAGATCTGAACAACATTCAGACTCTGCCAGCTTAGTAGGTAACAGCATTTGTCTACGAGAGAATCTAACCATCTCGCCTTGACATTCAATAGCATTAACACCACTGAATCCCCATTAATCAACATTCTGGAGGGTTATCGTTGATGATATATTGAACTGGATCAGCCTTATAAATACTGTGGCAACCAGAGCTGAGAATTCTGAAATGAGTAACTCCACCTACTGACTCCTCAAATCATGTAGATCATCTACAAGGCACAACTCAGGAGTGTGTTGGAATGCTCTCGACTTGCCTGAATGAGCGCTGCTCCAACACTACTCAACATATTCAATATTATCCAGAACAAAGCAATTTCTTAGTTGGCACACTGTGGCAGCAGCATACACCATTTACAAGATGCTCTACAATAACTCATCAAGGCTCCTCCGACAACATCTTCCAAACCCTGAACCCCTACCATTTAGATGGGCAAGGGCAACAAATAAATAGGAACTCCACTACCTATAAGTTCCTCTCCAAGCCACAGAGCATTCTGAATTGGAACTGTATCACTGTTATTTCACGTTTTGCTGGGTCAAAATCCTGGAACTCCCTCCCAAATAACATTGTGGATGTGCCAACACCCCAGGACTGCAGTGGTTTAAAAATGTGACTCAAGAACAATCAGGGAGAAGCAATAAAATACTGGCTGGGCCAGTGACATCCATATTGAAGGACTGCATTGAATGACATGGATGGGCTGAATGGACACCTTCCGTTCGGTGCGGTTCCATTAAATCCATAGTATGCACACACGCGCAATACATCTTCAGGCAAATAACTGTCACTGATGCTGTATTAATTCTGTCAAATATCCACATTCTAAGCTCCAACGGAACGAAATTCCCCTGAGGACTCCAGACCCCTTGTAAAACATGTGTCTACTGTTATCGCCCTATCACTCATTCACATGATAGCAGCATGTGCCCCACCACCCCTACTCCCCCCGCCAAGCAGCCCTCGACCCCTCCATCCTCACCTTCTGAATAATAAAAGGGAGGCGAGGTAGAGCCGGAGGACAGCACTGTATGTGCACGCCCCACGCTCCTCATTGAAAGATGTCCATCTGAGAAACAGCACCGGGGTTCACTGGAGCGTCACTGCTTGCAGTCTTTACCGGACAGTCATTGCCAAATCCAAATGCTGCAGTGGCGGATCCTCCAGAAACCTAATCCGAAACCGCAGTGAAGGTTTTGGGGTGGACAGTGCACTCTGCAGGCTGCGCTTTATTTCACATTTTGTCTTCGGCAAAGCCCCTGCTTCTGAATCAGTTAATCTTCCTTAGATGCCCCCCATCTAAACACTTACCTGACTCTGTCCGGCAACTTTTGCGCCCCCAGTTCAGACCATGTAAGCGGGGCTGGTTGTAGTGAAGTTTGTGGATGTCCAGGAGCGTTCTGTGGGCAGGTTCGGCCGAAACTGGCCACTCCACTTGTCCTATTTCCGATCTCTCACTTTTCCTCTTTAAATAATGGATGAATTCCAGGCTGTGCGTGTGTGTGTGTGGCTTTCTTCTCTCTCGACCTCTCAAGTAGCCTCCCAACGCACAGTAGTACGAATCGGAACAAGCGGAGGGGAACTGCCTCACACTGTCAATACCGTCAGTTTGATTCAGAGCAGTACACCCACTTCAAACATCCCTCCCTCCTTTTGTCTGGAGTGCTGGGAACCAGTCAAAAACACACGTCCAATCAAATCGGCGCCCAATTTTTTTTTGGAAAAGCAAGTCATGTCTTCGGAATTTAAGTTAACCCTGTCTCTGTCCCTTTTCTGTTTAACTCTTCAGCAGATTCAAGAAGTTTGCAGGGAAGAACGTGAAAGTTTACAGCCCAGAAATTGGCCGTTCGATCCAACTGGCCTGTTTGTTTCCAAAGGAGACTCCTATCTCCTATCTATTACTTGCTGTGTGTCAACAACAACTTGTATTTTCATAGCGTTTTTAACTTAGGTAAAGGCACTTCACAAGGATGTTAATTTGATACTGACTCACTAAAGAAGATACTTGGGGCAAATGAACAAAAACCAGGTCAAAGAGTGAAATAAAAGGGGGCAGTGAGGTCAAAAGGTCTCTACATTTTAAAGAGGGAACTCCAGAACTCAGGATCCAGGTAGATGAGGGCCAGCAATTGTGGAGCAAATATGGTGGCTCAGTGGCTCGCTGCTGCCTCATAGCGCAAGGGACCTGGGTTCAATTCCACCCTTCGGCGACTGACTGTGTGGAGTTTGCACATTCTCTCTGCGTCTGCATGGGTTTCCTCCCACAGTCCAAAGATGTGCAGGCTAGTTGGATTAACCGTGGGGAATGCAGTGTTACAGGGAAGGGTGGTGGGATGCTCTTTGGTGTGAACTTGATCCACTGAATGGCCTGCTTCCACACTGTAGTAATTCTATGAAATACAATTGAGGATGGCAGGAGGCCAAAGTTAAGTGAGAGTAGATATTTTGAGAGATTACAGAAATAGGAAGGAGTGAGGCCACTTGAAATCAAGGATATGAATTTTTAAATTGAGGTATTGCTGACATACTCCCACATGCACTCATCTAGCTTCCCTTTAAAGCTTCAATGCTATTCACTTCAATTGTCCGATGGGACAACACGATTAACATTCTCACCAGTGAACTGCCTTCTTGAACTGCTGTAGTCCACGTGTTGTGGGGACACCCAAAGTGTTGCTAGGAAGGAAGTTGCAGCAGCAGTGAAGGACTAGCAATTTGGGTCAAAGTCATGGTGGTTAGTGGCTTGGAGGGGAAGCTGCAGTGGTGGTGCTCCTATGCATTTGCTGCCCTAGGTGCTGAAGGTCATGGGTTTGGAGGGTGCTGTCAATGAAGTTTTTGAGTTTTGCTGCAGTGCATTTTGTAGAGGTACACACTGCTGTTAATGGTGGAGCGAATGTTTGTGATGGGGTGCCAATCAGGCAGGCTGCTTTGCCCTGGATGGTGTCAAGCTTCTTTATTTTTTTCTTTATTCACTTGGAGGATGTGGTGTTTTTGGCTGGCCCATTCCTAGTTGCCTTTGAGAAGGTTGGGTTGAGCTGCCTTCTGAAACTGCTGCTGTCCATGTGCTGTAGGTTGACCCACAGTGCTATTAGGGAGGGAATTCCAGCATTTTGGCCCAGTGACAATGAAGGAATGGCAATATATTTCCAAGTCAGGATGGTGAGTGGCTTGGAGGGGAACTTGAAAGTGGTGGTGTTCCCATGCATCTGCTCCCATTATCTTGTAGATGGAATTGGTCATGGATTTGGAAGATGCTGTCTGAGGATCTTTGGTGAATTTCTGCAGTGCATCTTGTAGATAATACAAACTGCTACTCCTGAATATTGGTGGTGGAGTAACTGAATGTTTGTGGATGTGGTGCCAATCAATGTTGAGTGTTGTTGGAGCTGCAGTCATCCGGGCAAGTGGAAAGTATTCCATTACAGTCCTGACATGACTTGTAGATGGTTGACAGACGTTAGGGAGACTGGAGGTGAGTTACTTGATACTGTATTCTTGGCCTCAGATCTGCCCTTGCAGCAGAATTTATATGGTTGCCAGTTCAGTTTCTGGTCTGTGGGAACCCCTCAGGATGTTGACAGTGGGAGATACAGCAATGCCATTGAATGTAAATATAGTTGAATGTTAATATTTCAGTTTAAGGAACTGGCCATATTTTGCTCTGATGTGTAATTAATGTAGCAATGAAAAGAAGAAATGAGGTGTTAGTAAATCTTTTTCAAGGGATCTTCCTGTGCCCAATGCCCCTGAAGGCCATTGGTTATCATTAATTCCTTGGTTGATGAGATGAATTAAATGCCATAAAGTGCTACATTTAGATGTGTCGAGTCTATTTTAACACCTTCTTCACAGTAGGATACTGAGGTTTTTAACTCCTAATTCCTAATCTTATTCAAAACTCCAATCTCCCTTTTCCTGGCAGGAGTAGAAGGTGACTATTCAGCCTTAAGCCTGTTCCACCATTCAATTAGAACGTGGCTGATCTGTATCTTAATTCTATTTAACCTCCTTGATTCATAATCATCAATAACCATTCATAGCAAAGAAAACACTGTTGATCATGGTTTCGAAATCTTCAGTTCAGCCTGACCCCAAGCCACAGTAACTTTTCAGGGAAGAGGATTTCTGATTTCCATGACCGTCCTTGCTTCTTTTTTACCTTTTGTGTGTTATTTATCTGAACTTTCTTCTCTCAACTCTTCAAGGCTCGATTTTGTAATGTTTAATGCAATTCCTCTTTCTAGGGTTGGGCAGCTGCTGTGTTGAAATCAAAGCTCACCTTGGTGCCATCAGAGATGCAGCTTGCTAGAGTCCAGATTCAATCTGTCATCCTTCTAGAGAAATTCTAAAGCTTACTAATTGCAGAAACCATTTATTTCTTAAATCATTCCAAGGTTTTCAGTTGCCCAACCTAACCTGGAAGCTACTGTTCTGCATGGATCCTGCTTGCTGTGAAAGAAAGACTTTCTGACAACACTGCAACATTTCTCTTTTTAAATAACTTGCCTCAGAACACATCAGCTTTAATTGTTTCCTCCATTCTTTGACTGAATGTTAATGTTGATCATTCTGTAGTTGCACAGCTACAACCTTTCTATGCATTTTTAGTTTACAGATTAATATCAGGTTAAGATGAAAGTTGCTGATATAGATTATATAATATGGAAATAGGTCATTCATACCAAGCTGTCTAGACATGTACTTATGGTCCCCACAAGAATTCTTGCATTCCATTTCACCCAATCCTGTCCACATGACCATTTATTGCTTTCACCTTTAGGAGATTATCTAGCTTTTATTTAAATACATCTCTGCCCTATTGCTTCTCATCGCTTCCTTGACAGATGTGTCATGAAGCAGCCACATATTACATTTAACAGCATTTGCCTTGGGGTCTAATAAAATACTAACATTGCTGCTCAGACTAAAACAGTAGCCACTGTGAGAGGAAGTAAATTAAGTGACAACAGTAGCATTCAAGTTGTTTTGCTTGACAATGAGATCTTGAAGAAAATAGGATCTTAGTGGAGCACAAAGGCTGGGTTTATAAACGTATATAAAACACTCACTTGGTCCCAGCTGAAATACTGTGTGCATTCTGGGCACTTTAGGCAAGGCATGAAGGCTTTGGAGAGGATACAGATGTGGCTACCAGAACGAATCCAATGATGAGCGATTACGAAAGAAACCGGAGAAGCTGTGGTTGTTCTCCTCAGAGTAGTTAGGAGCAGATTGGATAGCAGTTGTTTAAAATCAAGAAAAGTTTAGAAAGAGCAAGTAAAGAAATTGTTCTCAATAGTTGAAGAATCGGCTGAAAGAAAGGGTACAGATTTAAGATAACTGGCAAAGCAGTCAGAGATGATATGAAACTAAACTTTGTAACACAAGTGGTTAGAATGTTTAATGTGCTGCTTAATAAGGTGGTGAAAACAGATTCAATAGTATCCTTCAAAGGTGATTTGGATTGACACTTGAAGGACGAAAAAAATAGAATTAGCTGTCAAAAGAACAGACATGAGTCTAACTTTGCCTTTTGAAAAATGTGGTGCAGACTTGATCAGCCAAATAGCCTCCTTTTGTGCTGCACTGTTAAATAATTCCTTTATAGTTTGTGTACAGCTTTCATGTGATTCTACAGGATATGGATGGTTCCAATGTTATTCTACCAATTACAGTTCTAGTATTATTCTGACAATTGTGTTCAGCTCAAATTTTATTGTATGCATTATGTAGTGTTTTCATTTTATAGAGTTCTGGTTTTGATGTTCTTCATGTGCAATTTTACTTTGACCCTCCAATTTGTACACAATTCTAATTTGATCAGTCATCCATGGAAGTCTCAGTCTATCCATCTGTTTTGGTGTTATCTCTTTTGAACTCTCCACCAGAATGCCTACAGGTCTACTTTCATTTAGGATAAGTCTGAGTGCTTGTCTTGCTGACAGCTATTTCTAAAGCTGTTATGCTGCTGGGTCAATGTTTCCAACATTGCTACCTAAAGAATAGGCTGTGGGTATCAGCATCCAGCTGACACATGAATATTTCAGAGGAAATCAGTAGTCTTTTTGGCAGGAAAGGAATGAATAAATAATATTAATTTCATTTTAGCATGTGATGCACTCAGTATGTGACAGTGTCAATTAACTTCAACTGAATTGAGATTAATGCTTATGCTTTCAAGTTATTGACAGTGCTACTTAAAAGTATAAAATGTTCTCAAACTTTCAGTATAAAGACTGCCTAATTTGTAAACCCAAGTACTTCTATTTCAGTCGCTTGATAATACAGAACTTGAATATTGCTGAAACGTTTCATCTAGTGACAAATGCAAATTTGTCAAATCTCACATGCCAAATGTGAATGCCAAATTCCTAAAGATCACAACAACTTATGTTGCTGGATAAAAGATCATTGACTTGGTAACTCGACTTGGGTTGTAGCATTGTCATGGAGAACATCCTAGAGCTATACACTCCCCAAGCGCACAAATAATTCAAAAAAAGGCCCAAGGCCTGAGCATATTCCTTTGGCTGACAGAGAATTGGTCCTGTGTACAAATACATGTCTTTTCTAGCAACAGTAAATTTGGTACGAGTTTCACTGTTTGTAGTACCAAATTTGAATTTATATTGTATCATTCATAACCGCAAAACATCCAAAACACTTTACAGCTGATTAAATACTTTTGAAATGAAGTCTTTTGGATAGTTTGTCAGGCTGAAAGGAGTTCTTGTGCCATTCTTTCACCAAATTCATTTTAATGACCTACCACGTCCCTATGACATCTCTTATATGTAATGTCCACCCCATCTTAGAGTCATTCGGCAAGGAATCAGACCCTTTGGTTCATCCAGTCCATGCTGAACATAATCCCAAAGTCAACAAGTCCCACCTGTTTGCCCATATCCCTCCAAACATTTCTTATTCATGTACTTATTCAAATGTCTTTTAAACTACCACTTCTTCAGGATCTTACCAGATGTTGTTCCCAGAATTATTACCAGTCAGCAGATCATAGAATCATCGAATCCCTACAGTGTGGAAGCTGGCCATTTGGCCCATTGAATCCACACTGTAACTTGCGAGTAGCTCACCTCCTAATTCCTCAAAGCCTGTCCACCATTTCAAGGCACAAGTCAGGAGTGTGATGAAATACTCCCCAATTGTCTGGATATGTGCAGCTCCAACAACCCTCAAGAAGCTTGACATCATCCAGGACAAAGAAACTGCTTGACTGGCACTGCATCCACAAGCATCCACTCACTCCACCACCGACGCTCAGTAGCAGCAGTCTGTACTATCTACAAGATACACTGCAGAAATTCACGAAAGATCCTCAGACAGCACCTTCCAAACCCAAGACCACTTCCATCTAGAAGGACAAAGGCATCACATACATGAGAACACCACCATCTCCAAGTTCCCCTCCAAGCCACTCACCATGCTGACTTGGAAATATATCGCCATTCCTTCACTGTCGCTGGGTTAAAATCCTGGAATTTTCTCCCTAATGGCATTGTGGGTCAACTGACAGCAGGTTGACTGCAGCGGTTCAAGAAGGCAGCTCACACCACCTTCTCAAGGGCAACTAGGGACAGGCAACAAATGCTGGCAACACCCACATCCCACAAAATGAATAAATTAAAGAAAAACACGGGCTCTCAAAAGAGCATCCCACCCAGACCCACCCCTCCACCCATTCCTGTAGACTTGTATTTCCTGCACATCCCTGGACACAATAGCAAATTTAGCAAGGCCAATTCACCTAACCTGCACAGTGGACTATGGGACCAGAGCACCTGGAGGAAAGCTACACAGACATGAGGAGAATGTGTAAACTCCACACAGACTGTCGCCTGTGGGTAGAATTGAACCCAGTTCCTGGACGCTGTGGGGCAGCAATGCTAATCACTGAGCTACTGTGCTGCTCCTATCCCATGAGTCACCAGCATCCCTTGTGACCGTGCCATATTTAAAAGGCCATTGTTCACCCAGACAAGCATTGTCAGTCTGGAGCTGCCTTGCATAATTCCAGACATTTACCTTGGATGGAAATCATTGCCCCACTTTGTAGGCAGGTTCCATTGAATGGGGTGGTGCTGATGTGGTACCTCTTACCCCAGAACCAACAGCTGAGGTCATGTCACCAGGCCATGCCAACCTTATCCAGCCTCCTACTCAGGTTTATGCTCTATCACACTCGCTACTGCCATCAATGTCTTCTCCACCCACTGTGAACCATCTAAACTCCTGATACCACTAACTCTGTATGCCCTCTGCACTGCTGATTGACTGACTCAGGATGCAACCACACCCCCCCCAACCCTGCAACAACGGTAATAGCTGTGCCACCCATTTTCATCCTCCATAATGCCTATCTCTCCTTCATTCCAGGTGGAAAACAGTCACAATAGGGCAGAAAGATTCAAAATGGGTGGGGTGCTGCATGACATTAACCTCCTCACCAGTTAGGAATGGCCAATTTAACAGAGAGATGAGGACGATTTTTTTTCTCTCAGAGGGTAGTGAAGCCAGACGAGGCATTAAGTATATTCAAGGCTGAGATAGAGACATTTCTAATCATTAAAGGAATTAAGGGTTATGGGGATAAGGCAAGAGAGTGGTGTTGACGATTATTAGATAAATCATGATTTCATAGAATGGTAGGATGGATATGATGGGCCAAATGGCCTACCTATTTATGTTTCTATGTCTTATAGTCTCATGAGGAGAGCATCCTGATGTTGAGAGCCCTGAGCAGGGCCTGGATACCAGAGGCTGCTCTTGACCTACTGTGCAGGGAACTCTTGAGCTAAGACTATCTTGATTTGACTGCTGACAACCCTGAGAGGCTTCCTGGCTTTGTGTTTGCTAAACAGCAAGGCAAAACTGGAGTATTATGAGCCGAGTGTCCCTGGCTGAAGCGACAAAGTGGAAAAAAAGCAAGGCAGGACCATGAAAGACAGGAACGCCGTGAACATCAAAGTAGGCGCAGGGTGACTGAGCAAGAGAAGTTCCTGGAGATGTAGCCTGATCCAGTCCATGAACTGAGTGTGTATTCCTGAGTCCTTGCTGTAGCATTACAATGATAATTGCCAGTACAGCCTGAGGTGCAGCATTGAAGGGCAGAAGCATCCTGTTAATGGCTGTGAGGGTTCTTAGTGGCTGACACATCTCAGATGCCAATGTCTATGGATATAGATGCATGTAGTCAGTACCCGTGGAACATGTCCTGAGATATTGGCTCTCGATTTCCAACATGGACACTATTTGGACATGGTGAGCTTGATCCACCAGGTGCTTGATCTGGTTTCCTTGTAGAGTTTTCCCAACATCACGCTTGTTTGGTGAGCTTGGTAAATTGGGAGGCTGAATATTAATGAGGTGAGTTGGACTTTTAACAAGGCATTTAACAAGTAAGAAGCATTGTCAGTTGGCACCTCACCATTGTGTAGTGAGAATCTCACCATGCAGAGTGTGAAAAGTGTAAAAGATGGTGTGAGTTGCTCTCTATGTCGAGATGGAGCCTCGTCACACATCTCGCCATTTCGCCTGTCAATCAGATCCCTATAAAATGCTGCCCTTTGTTGTAAAGCAGGAAACTTGGCAGCATATTTGTCCTCAGCAAGCTCCCACAACCACTGTAATAATGACAAGAACATCATGATGAATGCTTGATAAATATTGGCTGGAACAACAGAAATAATTTCTCTGCTCTATTTTGAATTACTGCCATGAGACCGCTTAAATCCACTTTGGGATAACAGGTCAACATTGCAAGCCAAAGGCCATACCTCAGACAGTATAATTATGTTGTACAAGGGAGCTGAAAGGGTTAACATAGAGAAGCACCATAACCACCATCCCAATGATGTTGTTATGTGGATCTGTGGGCACAACAGTTTTGAACATCTGGTCCTCCTGAAAGTGTCTATAACAATGTCCATCATATTAATGTAAACCGCTTCCAGTTGCTAACATGCAATAAATTACATCTTTTTAAACACAAAAACTCTTCTAGTTAGATCAGCAAGTGGCATTTCTTTACCACAGCTAGACCAAACAGGCTCTGTAGTTTCCTACATTTAAAGAGGATGATGGCAGAAATTGTAGTATAGGCCAGTACTTCCTCAGAACTGCATCCAAGTGTCAACCAAGCTTTTTTGTGATCAAATACTCTTGATTTAGAGGTGAAGAGAGCTATCTATTAAGTCACATCTGAAGCTTGGGTGTGGGAGTGTAGAACACATGATCACATGGAGTAGCTGAGGTGAATAACACAGAAACATCTAATGGGAAGCTTGACAAGTACATAGGGAAGAACAGAACTGAAAGTTATGGTGATGGGATGAGTTGAAATAGGATGGTATGAGGCCTGCGTAGAGCATAAACGCTGGCATTGACAAGCATTGCTGAATGGCCTACAAATTCAGTGGCACTCGCCCAAAAGTTGCCAAATACATTGTCCTGAAGGCAGTGCATTTAATCATAGAATCCCTACAGTGTGGAAGCAGGCCTTTCAGCCCATTGAGTCCACACTGACCCTCCAAAGAGCAGCCCACCCAGACCCATCTCCCTACCCTATCCCTGTATTTCCTATGGCTAATCCTAGCCTGCACATCCCTAGACATGGGGCAATTTGACATGGCCAATCCACCTAATCTTGCACTTCTTTGGACTGTGGGAGGAAACGCACACAGACACAAGGAGAATGTGCAAACACCATGGACAGTTGTCTGAGAGTAGAATCAAACCCAGATCCCTGGCGTTGTAAGGCAGCAGTGCTAAACCACTGAGCCACCATGCCACCTATTTAATGTTCAAAGTGCTCAGCCATGTTTTGCATAAGATATCCCAAGATTATCAGCTCACAGCTTTACCAGGGAAATATGCTATTAGCTGCACCTGTAGGGTACTCCTGCCAATAACAACTATATAAGGCTGTGACTGCACTCTTTGCCCTAGCCTGGAATCTTTACTGAACCCGAGAGGAATTGTTAAGCCCGGTATTAAGCATCAGTCTTTATCACTCATTGGGCATATGCTGGGACAAATTGTTCCTTGAGAGCTATAACTGCCCTAGGTCACAGGTTACCTCGTATGCCTGATAGCAAAATGACATCAACCCAACTGTTTTATTCCCCTCATGATTTGCTGCTGTGGAAATGGCCAACTATTGCTTCTGGTGTTTCTTTACTGCGTTGTTGTCATCAGTTTGATCTACCTTGCTGAAGGTTTCCAAGACAACATTTTCCAGTTCTTGTTCCAAGATTAATGAATTGAGTTTGCAATTCCTGCCTTGTTGAACTGCACAGCAGGGCTGAAGGGCCAAATGGCCTATTCCAGCACCTTTTTATGTAATTACGAGCAGCAACCAAACACTTGGCTATAGGTGGATGTCTTGAGAATGTGATAGGATACTATAAAAATACAAATTACTTTATTCCAATTGTTCACAAATTTAGAGATTATTATATACCACCTATTATAAATGAGTTTCAGGATAGACAGCCACCAACAGGAATTGCAGTGCTTACTTATTATGTCCCTTCTCTACTCACATATTAGCACTGACTAATTTAATCAGGATCAATTCATTTTTATACTCCGGGTCCTTTGATCATTTCCTTTTCTAATTGCTGGCCATCTCTGAATGTTAACTTTCTGTGATTGGACATACAAGGACAACCAGTTCACTCTGAATCCTAACATTTTCCAGTCTCTCACCATTCAAAAATGATTCTGTATTTTTTTTATTTTTCCCACCAAAGTGGATAACTTCACCTATCCTTGCATTTCATACGAAATGTGAAGGTGTCAAAGGTTGACAGTTTATGCTGCTGTGACTTCTTTTTAAAAAGATTGCGACTTCTTTAAAAGGTACTGTATAAGTGTAACTGTGGTCAGTACATCAGCAATTGGTCATTTGTGCACAGCAAGATCCCACCAGCAATAAATGATTGATCATAAAATGGGTAGAGAACACCCCAGTTTCCAGCAGGAGCTTTAATGTTCACCTAAGCCACCTCTACAGGCATCTGGGGAGTCTCCATCTAACATTTCCTGTGGAACCTGGCATCACTGACAGGCCAGCTTTTTGTTGGCACTGTTATCTAGAGTTAACTTTTAGATTATAGACTGGTGCTGCAGTGGAGTTTGACTCAGTGTTGAAAGTAAGTGTGAAGATGGTTCTTGTTATAACAATGATTGACCAAAGAGTGTAGTCCAACATCGAATGAGTACAAAGTGACTTTAACACTGATTTTATCTTGTGGTTAGCAAAGAGATGAGGTCTGCACTTGGGCTGATCAGCTTTTCGTGTTGATTGGCAAAGTGTTCCAGACATGACCAGGACATTGCAGGTATGGAATAATGGCATTTTAAAGTCAAAAGTCCAAGTTTATGGATGTTATGCCTTAAGTCAAATCCCTGCATACAAGCACCCAGATATTGTTTCCTTCCTGTATTGCTTATTGTAGGGTCATCAGGCAATCCTGTTGTGGTGTCATGAGTCCTGCATGCAGGCTGGAGAACTGCATTACCCCTTTACAAAAGGCCACATGTCATTCAGGCTCTCCCTGGGGGTTGGCAGCACAACTTGGAAGGCTGTGGCTGCTACTAGAAGGACATGCTGGATGTTCCAGGATTGTGCAGTGTAAGTTCATGGGATAGCAGGTTCATGGGATAGGAAGTTATGAGAAATGGAGAGCAGTGGGTTTGGAACTATGGGCAGGGGGCAGACTCCTAGAGACATCTCACACCCGGTGACCAGACTGTCAAGCAGGCACTGCATGCCTTAGATCAAGGGATGCCTCAAACACCACACGCCCTACCCATGAACCCTGGATAGGTGATAAGAAAGGGCAGCACTGTTTCAGCTGCTGTGCATGGCCGCATGGCCAATGATCCACTTTCATCTGGGTTATTCACTGCAGCAGCAGGATGAGGCCCTAACGTGGTCATCTATTGGCCTCATCAGGGCATCAGTAGGTGGCAGAGTTGGATGGTTGATCATGGGCTATCCCACCCAGAACATTATTCTGGCAGGGATGGGAAAATGTTGCTGTGTGTCACCATCTCACCTATTGAAATGGCCTTCCTGCCTCCAAGCGTATCATTAGAGACAGCACAAGGATCCAGCAAATGGATCATACAGCCCAAAAAGAGGCCATTTGGCCCAGTGTGCTCTTTGAAAGAGGTAGCTGGCTGTCCCATTTACCTGCTCGTTTTCCACATTGCTGCATTTTCTTTTTCCTTTTTGAGGACATTTCCAGTTTCCTTGTGCCAGTTGTGGTTAAGTTTGCTTCCACCATCATTTTCAGGCAGTGTTTTCCAGATTGTGACAGCTCACTGAGTAAAAATGTGATCTCGACTGTAATCCTGCTTTGATCCATGATATAAAGTTAGCCACACATGGGATCAAGAAGATGAGGAGAAGTGTTGAACTTAAAAGATGGCAAATACTGTGATGGTGCAGAGTATCGTCGATATAAGGCTGGTGAAATATTTGTTTTGTGTATCCAAGCCACATCAAACTCTCAATCCCACAAAAACTGATTACACCAGAAGACCATTTAAACACTCCCACTTACCTCCTCTGGGAAGAGGAGTGGGAAGTGTGGGGGTTGGGACATTGATCATAGGCACTCAGTGCTTGAGTGAGGGTCTGGCCGTTAGGAGTGAAGATGTCACTGAGAGCGAGCATAACATCTCCAAATATGGACTCGTAGCAGGTATTTCAAATCTCATTACTTCTATACTTGTAATGTACTGCTCATGTCTGGTCCTTGTACATTTAATGAAACAATTCCCAATTGTGTTCTGACTGCCACCTGACCCAGTGGAAATCAAACATTGAAGAGCGATCACCAAACACGATTCACTTCAAAAAATAAAAAGTGGAACTCAAACCATGGTCACAATTGTCACAAAATAAATCAAGAATGGCCTTGGTAGCAGCTATGTTCCAGCTTTCTCAGCAAGTTTATGGCAGGTTGTACTTAGATTTTAATCCTAAAGTTGCTGAAAACAATATTCCACTAATTAGTGACAACAAGGTGCAGGGCTGGATGAACACAGCAGGCCAAGCAGCATCATAGGAGCAGAGAGGCTGACGTTTC
>NC_063334.1:30715217-30756165 GCF_021869965.1 Rhincodon typus
GATGCTGCTTGGCCTGCTGTGTTCATCCAGCCCTGCACCTTGTTGTCTCGGATTCTCCAGCATCTGCAGTTCCTACTATCTCTGATTCAATTCCACTAATTAGTATTGGTTCCTGCATACAGGCTTGCAAAATGGCTATCAGTAAGCAAGGGTATTATGTGTAATACCCCTCTAATGATATATATAAAATCTATACAGGCTATTTAAGAGTTATGGAACCAATTTCAAGTAAATGGAGTTGATGTGCAGATCAACTATGACATAAGTGAATGGCAGAACAGGTTTGAGAGGCTGAATGGCCTTTTTTGGGTGGCACAGTGGCTCAGTATTTAGCACTGCTGCCTTATAGCACCAGGGACACAGGTCGATTCCATTCTCGGGCGACTGTCTGTGTGGAGTTTGCACATTCTTCCTGTGTCTGAGTGGGTTTCCTCTGTGTGCTCTGTTTTCTCCCAAAAGCCCAAAGATGTGTGGGTTAGGTGGATTGGCCATGATAAATTACTGTTGTGACGAGGCATTGCAGGCTACGTGGATTAGCCATGGGAAATGTAAGGTTGGGGGTCAGGTCCGGGTGGGATGCTTTTCGGACTGTTGGTATGGGCCGAATGGCCTGCTTTCACACTATAGAGATTCAATGATTCTTCTCTTTCTATGTTACCAAAGCTGGAGAATCCCTGCCATAGGTTTAGCTATATCCACAGCCATTCACGTGAGCCATGATTCAATAGCCGAAATGTCTCTAAACACATTGAAAAATAAAATCCAGTCTTGTAATCGTTTACTTGCATTTTTAAAGAAATTAATTCCAAATTTAGAGTAAGTTTAAGGTAGTGTTATAGGCCATTTAGGACTGAGATGAGAAATTTCTTCAGTCAGAAAGTGGTGAACCTATGGAATTCTCTGCCAGAGAAAGCAGTTGAGGCTAAAACAATTTAATGTTTTCAGGAAGGAATTAGATACAGTTCTTAGGGCTAAAAGGATTAAAAGCTATTGGGAGAAAGCAGGAACAGAGTACTGAGTTAGACAATCAGCCATAATAATTTTGAATGGTGGAGCAGGCTTGAAGGGCTGAACAGCCTACTCCTCCTCTTATCTTCTATGTTTCTATGTGCAAGTGAAATTATTTAAGGATTTCAGGACAGATGGGGCAAGGGGAAGTGAGGGCTAGACCATAATATGGTGACTGTACCATTTGAAAGGACCAGGATAGCAGGAGCAAGGAAACAGTATTCCCACAACTTCCTCATCAAGACACATACCATTGATTTTTAAATATACCGCATGCTTTCATCATTGTTGGATCAAAATCCTGAAACTCCTGTCCTAGTGGCACAGCTGGAGCACTTACACCACAGTGACAGCAGTAGCTCAAGGCAATGGCTCACCATCACCTTCTCTATCACCACCAGACGCGGTGAATAATGGTGGCCCAGCTGGCATAACCCACATCCAAGAATGAATTTTAAAAAATATACTATTAGTCACACAACATTTCTACCACGATCATGACTGCAGGAATAATTAATGTTTCAATAAGAGATCAAATTTGACAGACAGGGAAATAGACATTTGATTAAAAATACAGATTTCTTTTTATTCCATTCCCAGAGTAATCATTAGGTCAATGACTATCAGGTATGTTCAAATCCATCGTATGGTCTGAGTACAATCAACTTTATTTGAAAGATAATCCAAACTGACCTATTTAATACAGGATCATTGGTGCATGTTGGTATTTTTAATGTCCCAGTGGCTTCCTCTTGCTGATCTCAAATACATTGGATTGTCACATTATGCTTGAAATCTATTAGTTGCTGTATTCTTCAAAGATTAAAAAAAAGCTGAGCTGCGAGATGGCTTCAAGGACAATCTGCTCCTGCACTCAAGTCAGCCTTGGCGCAGTTCTACGAAATAAAGATTTGTTACCTATCAGCCACACCAAATGTTGCCGAATGAGTCTGCAAATGGGTTATGATTGAAATAAAGTTGAATTGGCTTATGTTTTGTTCAGTGCTCCAAATCGATTCCTTTGTCACCATATAAATTTATTAAAAGATGGGATTAAAGAGTCCGATAGCTCCACTGGAAAAGAACCTGATATAAGGTGGGCTGTCAATCAGGTAGCCTCCTTGAACAGAAGTTTGGAATGAAACAACACACAGGGAGGCCATTTGGTCCATTGTGCCTGTCCCACTCTCAGAAAGACTTGTCAAATTAAAGTCATTTCCCTACTCTTTCTAAGTATTCCTGTCAAAGTTTCCTTTTTAGGTAGACATATTTTTGAAAGTTATTGTTGAATCTATTGCTAGCCTTCTTTCAGACGGCACATTTTAGAGTGAAAAAAAAGTCTGCTCATGTTCCCTTGACTCTCTCCTCCAGACCCCACCTCAACACATAAGCACACACCACACTATTTGTGAATTATCTTAAATCTGTGATCTCTGGTTACCAATCTGCCTGCTGATGGAAGCCGTTTTGCCATTTACCTTCTCAATCAACAACTCTTCATAATTCTAAATCTCACCTTAATTTTCTCTGCTGCAAGGTTTCAAGAGGAAATAGTTCTGAATTCATCAGGCGGTTGGAGCGACAGATTTGCTTTGTGTTCTACCCAGGTCTGGTCTTTATTAGAACGATAAAGGGCTGGAGAAATTCAGCAGGTCACGCAGCACATTTCAGGTCATTGACCTTTCATCAGAACTGAATAAAAATTTCAAATGGTTTTTACATAGCAGTTCACCTCTGATTTGGACACCTTTGTTTCTTCACTACATCTATTACCACACTGCTTGGCTGTTGCATCATGAAATCTTTTATTTGTTAAACTCCAATAGCTGGCCTCCATTCTATCACAGGCCTTCCCTTTTGTTCCTCCTGCCCCTTCCAGTGGTTTAAAAACTCTTACATTTCTACATTTCTTCAGTTCTGATGAATGGTCATGGACCTGAAATATTGGGCGAGATATTCACTGAGTCGGGTTGTATTGGGAGATCTTTGAAAATGGCGAGTGGGACCGAATTCTGGGATTCCCAATGCATTTTCCAGGTTTTCTTATTTTTCACCAGGATTTTTCAGGGCATAGGTGTTTCAGGCCATTGGTCCACACCCAGATCCCTCAATCTGGTTGGCACCATTGCAGGTCTACACTTCCATAACTTTTATTACGGAGGCATCATGAAGCAAAATTTGGGTGAGGGAACCTATTGAATGGTAAGTTCAGAAGGTTCTCCTCACACCTCCATGACCCCTCCATGCTCCTAATGCTAAAGTATCCACTGCCTCCCATATCTGAGCCTAAAATATACTAACTCCATGGGTCCTCATATGCTCATGTCAAGGTATGGTATTTCTACCTAATCACTCATTAAAAATTATGTAGAAATAATGGATACTACAGTGACAGTTGGATGTGTAAAGAAAAGGCTTAAAAAATGTGATTGATCTGTAACTTTTCACTATGTTAAAAAAAACATCCTTTTTACAATGGGAAAATAAAGGCAGCAGTCAGACTCCTTGAAATTTCAATACTGAAAATGACAAGATGCTTGACACCACATAACCTTCTGTAAACAGACATGAAATTGATACAGGCCAGTCAGAATTACCAATCAAGCAGGGATCAGATGTTTCAGCTCTTTAGTGGCTGCCTGTCTCCCTTTACCCCTTCAGTGATGTTAACTATGAAGATTTTCAGGTAGTTTATAAGGCAGGAAGTGACTTACCATTGTGGTTTTCTCCATTCCAGTGATGCCACCCACAGTTGATTGAATTGGCTGTCTGGGTTGGGATACAACATCTATTTCTTCCCCTAGAAGGCAACAATTAGAACTTACAACAAAAATACATTGTTACAAGTGACAGAAGTTGGACAACATTTTTTTGTGAGGCTGTATTACTTATTTATCTCCTCAGGCCTCAATTTTCTCTCTGCATTTAAGGCAGCAAGTGAGAATATTACCTGGAGTCTTGTGGGGCTCTTGAGTAGAAGAAACTGGGGTGACTCACCTGCTAAATTTTCCTTCTTAAGGGAGGGAGTTTCAATCTGCAACCTAGCTCCCTCTGAGTGGGCTGTTGATGCCCCACTTCACTCACCAGGAGATTAGCCACTATGATGGATAATGCTGGATAAGGGGTTATTATTCAATTTTGAGCCTTCGTACTGAGTGCTTGTAGACCATTTAGTGAAAGGAGCCATTAAAGCCGAGCATCATTCTGTCCTTTATTACTTCCTTGCTTGGTTAGGGACATGGGAATTATTAAACAAATTGGGACAAAAAATCCATCTATTCCTATCATCCTGCAACTTACATGATATAATGATAATAGAACTGTTCACCAATCATAGCAATCAATTCTATTAAACAGCCTACAACAAACTCTAGCTCTATCTAGTGCACTCTGTCAAATGCACAGAGAACTTGCAACAAAGCAGATGACTTAAAAGCACAAGGAGAGGTAAATGAAGATGATCTAATTACCATTCTGGAAACATGGCTGCAGTGTGACCAAGTCTGGGCATTGAATACCCAAGGCTGTTCAGCATTTACAAAGGAGAGGGAAAAGGAAAAGGGGCTGGTGTTGCGCTGATAAGGGATGGGATCAGTACATTAGGATGGGAGGATCTTAGAATGGAAGAACTAAATATGGAATCTGTTTGGGTTGAGCAAAGAAACTGCAAACAGCAGTAGAAGTTTTTTTTACAGGTCTCCAAACAGTCATAATTGTGCAGGGCATTGTATTAGTTAGGTTGTCAGTTATGACAATGGGTACTAGTATTCATAGGTGACTTCGATCTGCATGTGAACTGGATAAAGCTAATTCGCACTAAAGCTGTGAAAGACCAGTCTGCAGAATATGTTAAAGATTTTTTTAGAGTCATACAGCTCTCTTTGGTCCAACTTGTCCATGCTGACCAGGTTTCCTAAACTGAACTAGTCCCATTTGCCTGCATTTGGCCCAGATCCCTCTAGAAATTCCCTATTCATGTACCTGTCCATATATCTTTCAAATGTTGTAATTGTACCCGCTTCTACCACTTCCTCTGGCAGCTCATTCCACACATGCACCATCGTTTGTGTGAAAAAGTTGTCCCTCAGGTATCTTTTAAATCTTTCCCCTCTCACCTTGAACATATACCGTCTAGTTTTGGACTCCCCTACCTTTGGAAAAAGACGTTGGCTGTTCACCTTATCTATGCCCCTCATGATTTTATAAACCTCTACAAGGTCATCCCTCAATCTCCGATACGCCAGGAAAAAATGTCCCAGCCTCTCCTTATAACTCAAACACTTCAGCCCTGGCAATATCCTTGTAAATTTTTCTGTACCCTTTCTAGTTTAACAACATTCTTCCCATAGCAAGGTGATCAGAATTGTATGCAGTGTTCTAAAAGTGGACTCACCAAAGTCCTGTACAGCCACAACTAAATCCTATACTCAATGCTCTTACCAACGAAGGCAAGAGTGCCAAATGCTTTCTTCACCACCCTGTCTACCTATGATGCCACTCTCCAGGAACTGCACCCCTCAGAGCCTATGTTCATCAACACTCCCCTGGGACCTACCGTTAACTGTGTAAGTCCTGCTGTGGTTTGTCTTATCAAAATGCAACACCTTGTATTTATCTAAATTGAACTCCATCTGCTATTCTTCAGCCATTGGCCCACTAATCAGTCCTTGCCTTTCCAAATGCATATAAATCCTATCTCTCAGAATCACCTCCAACAACTTGCCCACCATTGACATCAGACTCACCAATCTATAGTTCCGTCAATATTCGTTACAGCCTTACAGGCATACATTAGCCACCCTCCAGTCTTCTGGCACCTCACCTGCAAGGGGCCTCACAATCTCTTTGATAGCTTCCCACAATGATCTGGGGTACACCTGATCAGGTCTTGGGGATTTATCTACTTTTATGCATTTAAGACCTCCAGCACCTCCTCTTCTTTCATGTGGACTCTTTTCAGATATCACTATTTATTTCCCCAATTTCCCTGGTTTTCATGTCTTTCTCCACAGGAAATACTGAGGGGAAATATTCATTTAGTATCTCATCCATCTTCGGTGGTTCCACATATAGACAGCTTCGTTGATCTTTAAAGGGTCCTACTCTCTCCCTAGTTACTGTTTGGATTCTCCTTAAGCTTATTTGCCAAAGCTATTTCATGACCGCTTTTTGCCCTCCTGATTTCCCTTTTAAGTATACTCCTACTCCCTCTATATTTCTCAAGGGATTCACTTGATCTCAACTGTCTATACCTGACATATGCCTCTGTCTTTTTCTTGACCAGAGCCTCAATATCTCTAGTCATCCAATGTTCCCAGATTAGTATGTTGAGGAACTGACTATCTCTGACTAGAGAACAGCCTATTTTAGATCTGGCATTGAACGACAAGTTAATATCTTGTTGTAAAAAAGCCTTCAGACATAAGTGACACTAATATGGAAGAATTTTACATAATGTTTAAAAGACAGATCATTCAATTGGGCTGAATGGCCTGCTTCCACACTATAGGGATTCTACGATTCTATGATTTTATAACTGGAAACCAGGCTGTTACGTTTGGACAAAGGAAATTATGAAGGTATGAAGGGCAATTTGGCGCAGTGGTTGGGGCAAAAAATTAAAAGATACGATTATATACAGTCAACGGATTGTCTTTATAGAACGATTACATAGTTTACCAGACCAATGTGTTCTGTACAGGCACAAAACCCCAAAAAGACAGTCAACTAACTGTAGCTAGCAATGGAAGTTAAGTTTTATATAAGATTAAAAGGAAAGGCCAACAAAGTTACCAAAACAATAATAAACCTGAGGACAGGGAGGATTTTATAATGCAGCAAAAAACTAATAATGAAAAGGAGAAAATAATATGAATTTAAATTAGCAAAAATCATACAATTGACTGTAAGAACTTCTGTATGTATATAAAGGAAACATTTGTCTCAGACAATGTGGACCCATTAAAATCAGGAGAATTTACAATGAGGAATAGAGAAATGGCACAGAAGCTTTGTGTCTGTTATACCAGAAATCTTACATAATTAGAGGTCTAAGGAACAGGGGAAAATGAGGGGTTGAAGGAAATTAATATTATGAGAGAGTTGAAATGGAGAAGTTGGTAGCGCTGAAGGTTGATAAATACCTGGGACCCAATATTCCAATACGTTCCAAAATTTTGAAAGAGGTAGCCATGAATATAATGGATACATTGATGATTATCTTCCAAAATCCTATAGATTTGAGAATGGCTCCTGCAGGTTATAAGGCAGCAAATGTCACTACGTTTTTAAGAAGCAAAGGCAAAGGAAACAGGGAACAATTGACCTGTTAGCCCTACCTCAATAGCAGGGAAAAGTTAGAATCTGTTGTCAATGATGTGATAAATGAACACTTGAATCATAATGACCTGATTGAGTATAACATGAATTTGTCCAATGAAAATTGTATTTGATGAACTTCTTGGAGTTTTTTGAGGATGTTCCTATCAGAACTAATGAAGGGGTGTTGGTAGACATAGTATACTTAGATCTTCAGAAGGCCATTGATGAAGTCCCCGAGAGAGAGGATGGTTCATAAAATCAAAATACATGGGAGAAGGTAATATCCTGGCATGAATTAAGGAAACAGGACATTTTCGCATTAGCGGGCTATGGCTGATGCGTACCACAGCGATCAGATTTTGGGCTCCAGTTGTCCACACTACATATCAATGATTTGGATAAGGGAACCAAGTTTGTGGGTGACATAGAAATAGGTAAGAATGTGTGCTGTGATGAAGATACAAAGTGGCTTCAAGAAGACTTGGACATACTGAGGGTATGGATAACAACATGGCAGATGGAATATAATGTGGAAAAATGTGAGGTTATCTACTTTGGTAGGAGGAACATTGCAGAATATTTTTTAAATGGTGAGAGTTTGGATGTCTAGATGTACAAGGGGACCGGTGCTTTGTCAAAAAGTCACTGAAAGCTAACATGCAGGTATGTCAAGCTGTTTGGAAGGCTTGTGGAATATTAGTCTTTATCACAAGATATTTAAGTGAGGAGTAGTGAAGTCTTGCTTCCATTGTATAGAACATTGGTTAGAGTGCCTCTGCAGTGCTGGGTGCAGTTTTGGCCCCTTTGTTATTATTGCCACTGAGAGAGTGTAATGAAAGTTCGCCAGACTTGACCCCAGGATGACAGGACTGTTGTATGGAAAGAGATTGGGCAAACTGGCCGTGTGTTCTTTTCAGTTTTGAAGAATAAAAGGTGACCTCACCAAAAGCCAAAAAGTACTTAAACAGATACACAGGGTAGATCAGACAAGCTGTTTCCCCCATTTAGATGGTGATGATCAATTGATGCAATTTCAAAATCAGGAGAAAGCCACTTAGGAATGGAGATGAAGAGAATTTATTTTACTCAAAGAGTTGTGTATCATTGGAATTCTCTACCACGGAGTGCTGTGGAAGCTTAGTCTTTGAGTATATTTAACGTAAAGATTGATACATTTCTAAAGGTGAATGATGTAGAGATATAGTGTGGGAAACAGTCGATGAAATGATTGTTCAGACATGTTTGAATTGAGTGGCAGAACAGGTTCGACACCCTGAATGGCCTATTGCTTTTTCTTGTGTCTATGACCCAGACATGACTGGATGAGAAGCCCAGTCGGGAAAGTTTGGGAGTCATTGATATTATGTCTCAAATTACATGTGATGGTGGTGTTGTGTTACACATCACTCTGGGAATCTGAGTTGCTGGGGAAACATGCACTTTTACATGCATATTTGTAATCCAGAACTATGGCTAGTAATGGTAGAGGCCCCAAAGCATTGCTGACCAGGAATCTTTCCCAATCTTAGCCCACCAGCGGCATGTGTTGGAAGGGTTTCAAGGTGGATACTCAACCTGTTTGGCCATGGACCTTCCTTGACCATATGTCCTAGAATAGGTCTTGAACCCAGAACTTCAGGCCCAGAAGCAGACATATTACCAATTGTACCACAAGATCTCCATACAATTACTCATGTAGGATATTCAAAAATGTAATTTTCCAAAAGAACTGGGTTGGGGTCAGAACGCCATGCTGTTGTATGTGTTTTGGAATGGACAAATATCAGCTAACGTTTGGGGTAGATTGCTGCCACCAATTCCCCTTTCCATATTCTGTTGAAAGGTCTGTGTGATTATCAGTGGTAGAGAATGAACCACTAATGAGTCTTAGTAAAAAGAGGCATTTGCCTTGACAACAAGATTTAATTTATTGCTTGATAGCACTAAGTACAAGTTACATTGGCAAGTCAGAAATAATTACGAAGACTATCAAAAGCCAGGGATTACACATCTGATTCATCAGAATCTCAAACCGGACTCCTGGCTTTCCTCTCAAAACTATATGACATCATCAGATTGGGTGGAGACTAATGCACCCTCAAACATTAACCTTTTCAGAACCATTATCCTATGCAATGCAGGTAATTTTCATTCTCTAAACCACTAAGGGTGTTGAGTACAACATCCGGGCAATGCATGACTGTATTGTCAATATGTAGCTGCATTGTTGCGGTGCCAGCTTTCTGATGAGGCATGGACAAAAGCTCTGTCTGTCATCTCAGGTGGATGTCGGAAATCACACCATATTATCTTGAAGAGCAGGAGAGTTATCCCCAATGCCAAAACCGATATTTCCTCCTCAATCAACACCTAAAAACAGATTATTGATTCATTCTCACATTGTTGTTTGTGGCACTTTGCTTTGTACAAAATACATATCCTATATTTGAACAACAATGACACTTCAAAAGAATTTAACTGAGGCATTCCAAAGCATTTTACTGCCGAAGTGTTGAAAGTTAGTGTATGAATATAAGTTTTTCCTTCTCACAGTCTATCCTATATTTATTCACACCGTCAATCATTAGATATTTTCCGCTCTGTAACTTGTAATTGTTCACACATTGGAAAATTCAAAATAATGCCAAAACTGGCTCTAGGGATGCAGATTTGAGATGAGATTTTTATTAAAGATTACAAGTTCCAATTTCAATGAGAGGATGAAAGAGGTGTATGAAAAACTGTGAGTCAATCTCTTCCAAGCTGCAGCTTTGGGAAAGAGGGTGGAAAATGGTGAAAAATGTGTTATTAATCTAATGAAGTTTGAGCTCCTGCTTTACATACGTAAGTAGAAATTGAGACAGATGGTGAATCAAAGCAGTAGCGTGCATTTTTGAGTTCACCTAGACCCAGAGGATTCTGCAGAAGAAAGCAGATGGGGCAGGTAACACCTGCACTTATTCCTACCCCAGGATGTTGCTACTCAAGTTACGCTCAACACTTATCTCCCACCCTCATTACAAAACAGCAGAGCTGAGAGCTGAATCCTGGACCATCTGTTAACTGGAGGCGGGAATCTCTTAAGATGAATGATGTGTTAAAGTGAACAAAGGTCCCTTTTGTTTTGTCTGGTTGCTGAAGCCAGTTAATACCTGCCCTGGGAGCTTAGTACTTCTGTTAGTTATGTACTACATTGGTGAAAACATTCGTCTGACAGGTTCAAAGGCCACACTTCCATCAAACCTATGCCAAAGAAGATTTGGAAATCTTAACATTGAATTACATAGGTTTAACACAGTATTAATAGAAAAGAAACTGACCATTTGGCCCAATGGGTCAATGTTTATCCTCCAAATGAGCATAATCATCAAATCTCGTCAAATCATATCAGCATATTTCGTAAACCTTTCTCTGTCAAGTGCTAAATGTAGTTTCCTCTTAAATACATCCTTATTATTCACTTTAGCACTCCCTGTGATAGCAAGTCCAATATTCTAATACTATGGGTGAAGAGATTTCCTCTGAATTCCGGAATGAATTTATTAGTAACCATTCTATACCAATTTTGGACCTCCTCCACAAGTGAAAAAGTTTCCCCTAGGTCCACCTAAATGAATTTCCAACAATTATAAAGACTTCTGCCAAGTAATTTCCTCAGTCTTCTTTCTTTGACAAGAAGGAAGCCCTAACTTGTTCAATGTGGACGGGGAGGTTAGTGAGGCTGGGCAACAAGAACAAAATGACTATGATATGACATTGCTTGTTTCTGGAAATCTTTATGGAGATTGAAAGTTCCCCCTTAAACTCAGCAGGGTAAATCTGAACTTTGTGTGGCAGTGCATAAGAGTGGTAATGAGTCAGTTTTATATCTCTTTCCATTGAATTCCATGGTAATAATGACAGGGAGCTATAGAATATGGGCCTCCCCATCCATTCTCATTCATTTCATACTATCTCCTAAAATCAACATCAACCCCAGGGAGTCTCTTCATGATTTGGAGGATTAAAGCTGTGTTGCAAAGGGAGTAAAGTTGTCTTGTGTGATGTTATCACATAGAAGCAACAAAATGGTCTAATATCCTGTGTTCTCACTTTATGAAGTCATCTTCACTTCCGTCAACAAGAAGAAGAACTCTTGAACTACGTTGTCAATAATATCGAGACCATCTATTCAATTGCCTCTGCTGCTTATTCAACTTTTCCACTCAGCCAAGACTCCCCTCAAGCTCTTATTTACTGGAATGACACCATATTCTTGGATAATGATGATAGAAGTTGGGCTTGCTTTCTTTAGAGCAGAGAATATCGAGGGGAAGTTTAATCAAAGTTATGAACATCGTCACTATTCCAGGACAGACCCAGCAGAGGTGGAGCACAGCGGTATACAGTTGAGAGTAAGTTGCCCCGAATATCTTCAAATTTACTCTGGTCTCCATGAAGTTTTATAGCATCAATCATGTCAAACATGGTCAAGGAAACTGCCTGCTGATTACGACGGACTACTCTCCTTGACTGGTGATTCAATATTCCTCCATGTTGAACACTACTTGGAGGAGGGTACGAAGGGTTGAAAGAAATGTATTCTAAGTGGGTAACTTCAAGGTCCATTACCAAGAATCACTCGGCAGCAGCACTACTTGTCAAGCTGGTTGAGTCCTCAAGGATATAGCAGACAGACTGGGCATGGCAGCTGGTGAGGAAAAAACATACTTGGCTTCATCCTCACCAATCTGCCTGCCACTGATGCATCACTGCGCTGGTAAAAGGGACAGTGATTGTGGAGACAAAGTCATGTCTTCACATTGATACCACCTTATATTGTGTTGTGTGGCACTATCGCTGTGCCAAATGGTACAGAATTCAAACATATCTAGCAATTCAAAACTGGACATCTTGAGGCACTGTAGGCCATTAGCAGCAGTAGAACTATACATAAACACAATCTGCAATCTCAAGGCCCGACATATCCACCATTCAATCATTATCATGAATTATCAATTAATTATCATTATCAATCCTGGTTCAGTTCAGAGGCAAAAGCATCATCAGGCATACCTAAAAATGAGTTGTCAACCTGTTAAAGCTGCAAAACATGACTATTTGTATGCCAAGCAGCAACAAGTGATAGACAGGACTAAGCAATTCCTCACCAACAGATCAGAGCAAAACTCTGCTGTCTGGAGGAGGAAGTTTCACAAACTTCATCATCCTCCCTGATGGGGGAGCCCAGCACATCAGTGCAAAAGGTAAGGCTGAAGCAGTTGCAACACACTCCAGCCAAACGTGCCAAATGAATGATCCAAATTGGCCTCCTCCAGAGGTCCCCAACATTACACATGCCAGTCGTCAGCTAAGGACTTGGTTCACTGCATGATTTCAAGAAATGGCTGGATGCATTGGATACTGCAAAGACTCTGGGCCCTGGCCACATTTTGGCAGTAGTGCTGAAGACATGAACTCCAGAATTTGCTATGTTCCTGGCCAAGCTGTTTCAGTACAGTCACAACAGCTAGTTAACAAAATGGAAAATTGCCCAGCAACATTGTGGACACAAAAAGGAGGACAAGCTAGCCCAGCCAATTATTGCCTGTCAGTCCACTCTTGATTACCATTAATGTGATGGAAGTGGTCACCCATGGTTCCATCAAGAAGCAATTACTAAGCAATAACTTGCTCACTGCGTTTGAATTTTGCAGCGCCAACAACTCTTATTACAGCCTTGTTTATAAAAGGAACAAAAAAGTTGAATTCCAGAGAAGAGGTCAAAATGACCATCCTTGACATCAAGGCTGCACATGATTGAATTTGGCTTCAAGGAGCCCTGGCAAAACTGGAGTTAATGGCAATCGGGAGCGGGCGGTGGTATCTCTCTTCTGGTTGGAGTCATACTTAGCACAAAGGAAGATGGTTATGGTTTTTGAAGGTTAGTCATCTCACCTCCAGGAAATCTCAGCAGGAACTTCTCAGCATAGTGACATTTGAGCCAACTAACTTCAGCTGTTTCATTCATGGCCTTTTCTTCATCATAATATCAGAAATGGAGATGTTTGTTGATGATTGCATATTGTTCAGCGCTATTTGTGACTCCTCAGATATTGACGCAGTTTGTGTTCAAATGCAGCAAGACCTGGAAATATCCAGGCTTGGGCTAACATTTGTGCCACAGAATTGCCAGGCAATGACCATCTCCAACAAGAGAGAATCTAAAGATCATTTTTGACATTGAATGGCTTCACCATTGCTGAATATCCCACAATCAATAACTTGGATGCCACCATTGATCAGAAATGGAACTGGATTGGTCAAATAAATATAATGGCTACAAGTGCAAGTCAGGGGCTAGGAATCCTGCAGCATATCACTCATCTTCTGTTTTGACAAAATCCGTTCTCCATTTACAAGTCTCAGGATTGCGACGGAATATTCCCGACTTGCCTGGATTATTGCAGCTCCAACAACATTCGGCAAAGCCTGACATCATCCAGGACAAAAAAAACAGAAGTTGCTGGAAAAGCTCAGCAGCTCTGGTAGCATTTGTGAAGAAAAGTCAGAGTTAACGTTTCGGGTCTGGTGACCCTTTCTCACAACTCTTTTCTGACCTGAAACGTTAACTCTGACTTTTCTTCACAGATGCTGCCAGACCTGCTGAGCTTTTCCAGCAACTTCTGTTTTTGTTCTTGACTTACAGCATCTTTCAGTTTTTATTATCCACGACTAACCAGCCTTCTTGAATATCACTACACCACAAACATCCATTCTCTCTACCAACAATGCTCAGTAGCAGCAGTGTGCACCATCTATAAGATGTATTGCAGAAATTCACCAATGATTCTCAGCACCTTCCAAACCCACAGCCTCTACGATCTAGAATGATAATGGCAGTGGATACAAGGGTACATTGCCTTTTGCAAATTCTCCTCCAAGGCACTCACCATGCAGAGTTGGAAATTTATCACCATTCCTTCAGTGGTACTGGTCAAAATCCTGGAAATCTCTCCCTATTAGCATTGTGGACCTACCTACATTAAATGGACTGTGATGGTTCAAGAAGGCAGTTCACTACTACCTTCTTAAGGATGACTACAAATGAACAACAAATGCCCACCCAGCCAATGACACCCTCACTCCATGAATGAATAAAAAAGGAAACTTTACA
Organism: Rhincodon typus; assembly: GCF_021869965.1. Lineage (NCBI taxonomy): Eukaryota > Metazoa > Chordata > Chondrichthyes > Orectolobiformes > Rhincodontidae > Rhincodon > Rhincodon typus. The sequence continues at coordinate 30,729,703 of NC_063334.1, forward strand.
GAGTAAATTGGGAGAAACTATTTCACACCAAGGCAGGTTGGGAACCAAAGGACACAAGTTTAAAATAATCGGAAAAAAAGTAAGAGCAGAATAGGCGAAGACTTCTTTTTTGATGCAGGTGGTTGTTATCCAGAATGTACTGCCTGAAAGAGGAATTGGATAAATGCTTGAATGGGGAAATTTTTGCAGGGCCAATGGAAAATAGCAGGCAAGTGGGACTAATTGGAATACTTTTTTCAACGAGCCAGCTCTGAAACAGTAGGCTGAATGGCCTCTGCTATCCTGTACAATTCAAAATGGAAGTAACATGTAGCATTGATGCAGATTTAAGTGTACATAGATTTATTTAAAGGATTTGCAGATAAGCAATTAAAAGGATTTGAAGAAATGTTTCTCAAGGTCTGGAAATGAATGCAAAGGGCCCAAATGTGTTGGTTGTCATAGAAACAGAGCCATGTTTGGTCATGTGTGAACAGCTTAGAGAGTAGGAACTTTCCTGTGGGCTTTTGTGCCTTTTGTGCCTGCTGAGGTACCTTTGTTGGAGAGATATTAAAACAATGCCTGATCTACCAGGTGGACATGGCACAAGTTTCGAGAGGGTAACGTATGGAGCCAGCTGTCATTCTGTTGGGAGCACTCTCATCTCAGAGTCAGAAGTTCCCACTTCACCGCAAGAATGAAGGCTGACTCTCACAGGGTGGAATTTAATGTGAGAGGTGGTTGGTCAAGGTGGCTTGGTGGGGAGTCATTGACTAGAGAGAAATCTGTTGGCACTCCAATGGGATAAAGTTCCAAATTAGCAGTGGTCCCTCTCCCACCAATACACCTATCCGTTTTGGGACTATTAAATCTCTGCAGTGCCCATTATCAGACAGAAATCCTGCTGCTGTGAGCTGCTGACCAGTCAGGATAACTGCAGATTTGCTGGGATTGGTGTTAATGGCTGATTTTGCACTGGGGCTTTATCGATAATGGATTGTCGAAATCCAGGTAATTCTGGGTGGGATAGGGCTCTCAGGGAAGCAGTGCCACATCGGGGAAGGGGATTTGAAGGCAAGTGTGGGGGAGCAGCTTCCTGTTGGCTTTCCTTTGCTACTCTGGATGCTTGGAGTGGGCACACAGAGCTTTTGAACAAGGGAATCGCATCCCTAATTCCCAGAAGGCTCCAGGCAATCTAGCAGGATTTGCTGGGTAGTTTCCCACATAGCAAATCCCTACCTGCTGATGGTTGAATGCTAATGGTAGTGGAATCAGGCCCTGAACAGGCCAGTAACTGGCCCCAATTGGACTCTAGGCCACTGGATTTGGACTTAATTTAATCAAAATGGGACAACAAACTCCACACAGCTCAATCAGATACCAGCCAAATATCGAGACTTACCTTAGAATTAGGGCTGGGGGCAGGCATTAAAGTCCACCAATTGTAGGGCGGAAGCTGAGGAAGTACTGCGCTGTAGGCAGAGTCAACTTCAAGATCAGATATTACACTGAAGCCCTATTAATCTATTTGGGTGGACATAAAACATTCCATAGCACTATGTCAAAGAAGAGCAGGGAAATTCTTATCCTTCAGTTAACCTCACAAAAACAGATTGCTTGGTCACTGTCACATTACTATTATTGGGCACATATTGTGTGCTGTGTTTTCTACACTACAGCAATGGCCACATCATTAGTTGTAAGATACTTTGAGGTATTCAATGGTCATAAAAAGTGCTATACAAATGCAAGAAGGGAGGTGAGAGTGATCGTGGTCACAATTGACCAAGTGTGGCCTCAACAATCCTTAACATAACTAGGGTCAATGGAAATCAGGAGAGACCCCCTGATGTTTGGTGTCAAACCCGGCACATGGGAAGATGGTTGTTGTTGGTGAAGGACAGTCATCTCTACTCCAGGACATCTCTGCAGGAATTCCTCAGGGTAGTGTTCTAGGCCCAAACACATTCAGCTGATTCATCAATGAATTTTCTATTATCATAAGGTCAGAAGTGGGAATGTTCACTGATGACTGCACAATATTCAGCACCATTTGCAAACGTAGCTAGACCAGGAGAATATCCAAGCTTGAGCTGACAAATGGCAAGTTACATTTGTGTCATACAAGTGCCAGACAATGACCGTCTCCAACAAGAGAGGATCTAACTATCAACCTTTGACATTCAATGGCATTACTATCAGTGAATCACCCACTATCACTATCCTGGGGATTATCATTGACCCAAAACTTTACTGGAATAGCCATAAATGTATTTTGGCCACAAGGGCAGGTCAGAGATGAGGAATCCTACAGTGATTAACTCACCTTGTGATTCCCCAGAACCTGTCCACAACCTATAAGGGCACAAGAGAGGAGTGCAATGGAATAATCACCACTTGCTTGGGTGAGCATGGTTCCATCAACACTCAAGAAGATTGACACCATCCAGGATAAAGCAGCCCCCTTGATTGGCACAACATCCAAAAATATTCACTTCTTCTACCACTAATGCTCAGTCATAATAGTGTGTACCTGCAAAAATTCACCAAAACTCCTTAGAAAGCACCTTCCAAACCCACAACCCCTACCATCTAGAAGGACAAGGGCAACAATGGGAACATTACCAACTGCAAGTTTCCCCCCAAAACACTCATCCTGATTGGAAGTATATCAGTGTTCTTTCAGTGTAGCTGGGTCAAAATCCTGGAAATCCCTCCTTGATTGCATTGTGGGTCTACATATTGCAGTGGTTGACATAGGCAGTTCACCACCAGCTTCTTGAGGGCAACTAAGGATGGGCAATAAATGCTTACCCAGCCAGTGATGCCCACGTTCTTTGACCGAATCAGAAAACAAGTATTTTTTCAGGTGAATTCTTCTTGGAATCTTAACCAATCCTTCAACCTACAAACCAAGCGGAGGCTCGGGGACCGCTTTGCAGAACACCTATGCTCAGTTCGCAATAAACAACTGCACCTCCCAGTAGCGAACCATTTCAACTCCCCCTCCCATTCCTCAGACGACATGTCCATCCTGGGCTTCCTGCAGTGCCACAATGATGCCACCCAAAGGTTGCAGGAACAGCAACTCATATTCCGCTTGGGAACCCTGCAGCCCAACGGTATCAATGTGGATTTCACAAGCTTCAAAATCTCCCCTCCGCCTACCGCATCCCAAAACCAGCCCAGCTTGTCCCCGCCTCCCTAACCTGTTCTTCCTCCCACCTATCTCCTCCTCCAACCTCAAGCTGCACCCCCATCTCCTACATACTAACCTCATCCCGCCCCCTTGACCTGTCTGTCCTCCCTGGACTGACCTATCCCCTCCCTAACTCTCCACCTACACTCACCTTTACTGGCTCCATTCCCGCCTCTTCGACCTGTCTGTTTCCTCTCCACCTATCTTCTCCTCTATCCGTCTTCTATCCGCCTCCCCCTCTCTCCCTATTTATTTCAGAATCCCCTTCCCCTCCCCCATTTCTGATGAAGGGTCTACGCCCGAAACGTCAGCCTTTCTGCTCCTGTGATGCTGCTTGGCCTGCTGTGTTCATCCAGCTCTGCACCTTGTTGTCTCGGATTCTCCAGCATCTGCAGTTTCTACTATCTCTGATCCTAAAGATTTGTCCGATGTTGCCTGAAAGATTTGATGTAGACAGATAGTCATCATCTTGATTAGTTGAGGAATGTAAATTGTGTTCTGAAGAAGAGTCATATCAGACTCAAAACATTAATTTTGTTTCTTTCCATAGATGCTGCCAGTCCTGCTGAATTTCTCCAACATTCTCTGTGTTTGTTTCAGATTTCCAGCATCTGTGGTATTTTGCTTTTAACTTAAATTCAGTCAGTTAAATAAATGCAAAATGAATTAATAAAAATGCTAGCATCAGTAATGGTCACCTTGAAACTACCAGGTATTCATAGAAACTAATTCTGTTTACCACTGATTGTCAGGGATAGAATCTGCTGCCCTTACCTCATCTGGCCTCTATTTGTTTCAGAGATAGTAGGAACTGCAGATGCTGGAGAATCTGAGATAACAAGGTGTACAGCTTGATGAACACACCAGGCCAAGTAGCCCCAAAACGTCAGCCTTCCTGCTCCTCTGATGCTGCTTGGCCTGCTGTGTTCATTCAGCTCTACACCTTGTTATCTCTGGCCTCTATTTGTCTCCAGTTGCATAACAATATGGGTGTAGGGTTTTAATTATCCTCAGAAATAACCTAGCAAACTACTCAGTTGTATCAAACTCTACAACAATGTACAATCCCTGAGGGAATACTTTCAGCAGACAGATAGCTGCGGTTTAACAAAGTGGCTCATCACAAACTTCTGAAGGGCACTTAGAGGTGGGTAATTTCTATTATGGTGTATGTAATAACTTAAAAGACCTTCAAAGATAGCACAGTATTAATTCAGGCAGAAGACACATGTCTAGTGGCAAAAAAGATGAGAAATTTCCAGAAGTATGACCTCCTGAGTTGTTCAGACGCAGAACAAAAACAGAAAGAACTGTGGATGCTGCAAAACAGAAACAAAAGCAAAAATTGCTGGAAAGGTTCAGCCAGTTTGGCAGCATCTGTGAAGAGAAATCAAAGTTAACGTTTTGGGTCCGGTGACCCTTCCTCAGAACTGATGGTAGCTAGGAAATGTTGGTTTGTGTACAGGAGAAAAGGTGGGTGGAGGGGCTAAGGAGTAAACAATAGATGTACATAAAGAGAGAGAAGAACAGTTGGACAAAGGAGTGGATAATGATCTGGCTAGGAGGGTGAATAGCTGTTAATGGAGACTGTTAGTGGCTAACAATAGGTAGTGTGTAATGGCAGACTATGTGATAACAAGGGTTGGTGTGTGGGGGTGGGGGCTGGGACATAGGAGAGTTCAAGCCCTAAAGTTATTGAGCTCAATGAGGTGTTGTTCTTCCAGCTTATGCTGAGCTTCAGTGGTGCACTGCAGCAAGCCTGAGACAGAGATATTGGCCAGGGAACAGGGTGGTGTGTTGAAGTGGCAGGCAACTGGAAGCTCAGAGTTATTTTTGCAGGCAGAGGTAAATGGACAGGAGTTGCACCTTTGGTGATTGCAGGGGAAGGTGCTGTGGGGCTGTGGGGGTGTGTTGGGGGTGAAGGAAGAGTGCACCAGGGTGTCCCAGAAGGAACAGTCCCTGCAGAAGGTAGACAAGGGAGGGGAGGGGAATATGTGTCTGGTGGTAGCATCTTGCTGGAGGTGGTGGAAATAGCGGCTACTGATCTTCTGGATGTGGATGCTGGTGCGATGGTAGGTAAGCCATCTATGCCATGGTAAGCCATGGTTACCTACCATCCCCCCAGCATCCACAACCAGAAGATCATTAGCCGCTATTTCCACCACCTCCAGCATGATGCTACCACCAGCAGAAGGGTCCTGACCCAAAACATCAGCTTTCCTGTTCCTCTGATGCTGCCTGGCCTGCTGTGTTGCCCCAGCTCCACACTTCGTTATCTCTGACTCCAGAGTCTGCAGTTCTTGCTATCTTGTTATAGACTCCTTTGTCTGTCCAACTGTTCTTCTCACTCTTTGGGCTCTATGTACACCTATTGTTTACTCCTTAGCCCCTCCACCCACCCTACCTTCTGCATAAAAACCGACGTTCCTAGCTACCATCAGTTCTGAGGAAGGGTCACAGGACCTGAAAAGTTAACCAAGATTTCTCTTCATGAAGCTGCTAGACCTGCTGAGCTTTTCCAGCAATTTCTGTTTATGTTCACACACTGGTTTTTTTAATGATTCAAAAGCACAAATATTTAATTGAATTTGCTGACACACAGCTTCTGTTGCATTTCCAACACTTTCTGTGGGATTCTTATAATGCTTCTTGTAATACTTTGAAAATTCCAAAAAATCTAAATAATATGTTAAATTTGGTGTTGCTAATAGTGCGTTTCTTTAACTTGGTATGAAATGAGCTGCAATTTCTTCCAATTCAACATTAGTTAGGCAGTATCTAGTCCTCCTGCTTTAAACTGTATCTATCTAATCCAATCTCACTGGCTGCCCACTATCTCAGGTTGAACCAGACTGTTTGCAACCTCATAATTCCATTTGGCTGTGAACCAAGCTGAGCTTCCAACCACAGATCCTCTTTGGTATCAAGTCTGCTAATTTTACCTTTATAACATTGTCACTCTCTGCCTCTGTCCCATTCGTCAAAAAAAAAATGCTTTTTTCATCTCCAAGACTCAACGTTTCAAACAATTCAGAACTCAACCACACATCTTCCACTCTCTGAAAACTGCAGCTCGCTTGAAATCTCTACCTTCTGAATGTTGTCATGCACCTAGTCCCTGGCATTTCAATTCTTCAATTTCCATCCACAGGACACGGGTGTTGCTGGTATCACTAACATTTGGTGCTCATCCCAAAGTGCCCTTGAGAAGGGGAGCAGTTGCCTTCTTTCATAGAACTGAATGGGTCATTTCTGAGGGCAGTTAAGAGTCGACCATGTTGCTGTTGGTCTGGTGTCACACATAGGTCAGACCTGGTAAAGTTGGTTGAGATGGTACAGAACATTGGTGAGGTCACTTCAGGAAGACTGTGTACAGCCTGATCACCTTGCTATAGGAAGGATATTATTAAACTGGAGAGGGTGCAGAAAAGATTTACCACGATGTTGCTGGGACTGGAAAGTTTGAGTTATAAGGAGAGGCTGGATAGGCTGGGACGTTTTTCACTGGATTGTTGGAGGTTGAGGGGTGACCTTATAGAGGTTTATTAAATCATGAGTGGCATAGACAGGGTGAAAAGCAATGGTGTTTGTTTCCTCTGGAGTGGGGGAGTTCAAAACCAGGGGACCTATTTTAAAGTGAGAGGAGAGAGTTTTACCAGGCACCTGAAGGGCTTTTTCATACAGAGGGTGGTTTTTATGTGGAATGAATTGCCAGAGGAAGTGGTAGATGCAGGTACAGTTACAGTATTTAAAGGACATTTGGGCTGGTACATGAATAGGAAAGGTTTAGAGGGATATGGGTCAAATGCAAGCAAGTGGGACTAGTTTAGTTTGGGAAACTTGGTCAGCATGGATGAGTTAGACTACAGGGTCTGTCTCCATGCTGTATGACTTTATGTGAATTTCCCTCCCTGAAGGACATGATGGGTTTTTATAACACGCCCATTTCACGGTCGTCATTATGGATGCTAGACTTTTATTCAGTGAACTGAATTTAAATTGTTTTGATGAATTGCCTTGCCTTGGTGGGATTTGAACTTGTCTCTGAATTATTAGTCCAGTTATTTAATCTTTATGCTACCTTGTACCTCAATTTAAAATTCAGTTTAAATTCGATCAAGTCATTGCTCCTGATCATAAGTCTGAATTGCATGATTTAGTCATTTATTCAAATTGGGTTTTTTTATAGTTGTCTTCTTTTTATTTCAAGGCGAAATTGCAATATTTGACAGTTAATCTTGTCCAGAAACCGTTAAAATGTGGTTGTTAAATAATCTGGTTAAACCAACTGTGGTTGTTAAATAATGTGGTTAAGCAAGCTGCGATAAAGACAAAAGTGTTAAGCATTTTCGCAACTTAAACGTGGGCCTGAATCTTCTGGTGAGACAAACAGCGATAGACTGCTGCCCTGTCCCCTGCTTTCTCCACCCGGGTGCAAAGCATATCTGAAATGGGACTACTTCTCCCTAGCATTAGATCGCTGGGGAAAGCTAAGCCAGCATTCTATTCAATGGTACAAGTCTCCATATTCTGGTATGTTAAGTCCTCAGCACACTGAAAAGCTCTAGGACATTTAAACAGTTCTGCAGTGTGGTAGTAGATGTGTGTGTGAGGTAAGTCTACAAGTGGACTAGGTGGGTCAGGTAAAGTGAGTAGGCTGGCATGTGGATGAGGTGGTAGGTAGAGTGGTAGGTGGGCTGAATGGTAGATGACTAAGTTGGTAATTGGGTGGGATAACAGTGGGTGAGGTGGGTGGGGGTTGGATAGTGGATATGTCAGGAGATTTGTAATGCAGAGACCAAGGCTAATGCACTGGGTACAAGGGGTCAGTCCCTGCACAGCATCCGGTGGAATTTAAAATTCAAATAAGAAAGTGTGGTATTAATAGCCAGTCTCAACAATGGTGACCGTGAAACCATCATCAATTGTAAAAACCTGTTTGGGTTCACTAATACTCTTTAGGGAAGGAAATCTGTCATCTTTATCTGGTCTGGTCTACATGGGACTCCAGACACATAACAATGTAGTTGACTCTTAACTGACCTCGGAAGTGGCCTAGAAAGTCATTGAAAAAATAGGGCAACAAATCAACATTAACATCCAAATTGCGAAGAAACGAGGAAAAACAGGGGTGGGAGACTAGGTAGATGGATTGTCAGGAGAGGTTGTTAGATCAGAGACTATTCAAGTTGGGTGAAGTAGAGGTTTGATGGGTCAGGGGCCGTCAGATGATTGGTGGAGGGGAGTCAGATGGTAGAAGTTAGGTTGTTCCATGGGACAGTCCAGGGGCCAGGGGTCAGCAAGCAAGGGAATTGTCCATTGGAAATTAAAATTTTCTGGAGAATTCCCGTGGAGACAGTTTGAGGTTGGAAGATTTGGGTCAAGATTTTTCTGACTTTTGTGCTAAAATAGCAATTGCATAGCTTTGTGGCTTATAATGTGTTGAAGTTTAAGGAACAAGTTATTATGTTGAGAAGTTCATCCAGGGTGTAACTAATGTATTATTGCTTATAAAAGCAAATATGGTTACTTAATCTTGTAAAATGTTTAGAATTTGTTGTCCTAGAAGACCCTTTGCAATGCTATGCAGATTTATGACCTTGGGAATCTTTTGCAAGAATTGTTTAGAGGAACAGGAAAACCTGTGAGGGCCTGTGGACTAAAATGTAAAGACATTATAGATCAGACTAAATTAGACATATGACAGAGACTGGGATATGCCTGAACTGGGTGGACCACCAGCAAAGATGGTAAAAGATAAGATACTTCAAGACATATCTACACACCCACTGAAGATGTCAAAGGTAATCATGAGTCGACAGAACATTTGAAGTGATAGAGCTACAGTTATTTGGGAGGCAAGGACTGGAATGGCAGAAGACATGTCTATACACTCCTCCAAAGATTACGTACTGTCTAGTTTAACTTACAGTCATTGCGTCATAGAGATATACAGCACAGAAACAGATCCTTCCATCCAACTCGTCCATGCTGACTGGATATCCTAAATAAATCTAATCCCATTTGCCAACATTTGGCCCATATCTTTTTAAGACCTTCCTATTCATATATCCCTCTAGATGCCTTTTAAAATTTGTAATTGTATCAGCCTCCATCACTTCCAATGACAACTTTTTCCACACACGCACCACCCTCTGCGTGAAAAAGTTGCTCCTTAGATCTCTTTTAAATATTTCCCTCTTACCTTAACCTTATGACCTCGAGTTTCGGACTCCCCTACCCTGGGGGAAAAACCTTGGCTATTCACCCAATCCATGCCCCTCATGATTTTATAAATCTCTTTAAGGTCACCCCTCAGCCTCCAATGCTCCAGGGAAAACAGCCTCAACCTATTCAGCCTCTCCCTCTGGCTCAAACCCTCCAACCATGGCAATATCCTTGTAAATCTTTTCTGAAGCCTTTCAAGTTTCATACCATCCTTCTTTACACAGGGCGACCAGAATTGTACGCAGTATCTCAAAAGTGGACTAACCAATGTCCTGTACAGCCATAATATGATCTCCTGTCTCCTATACTCAATGCAATGTCCAATAAAAGCAAGCATACCAAATGCTTTAACAAGGTGTAGAGCTGGATGAACACAGCAGGCCAAGCAGCATCATAGGAGCAGGAAGGCTGACGGGCAGAAATCTGATGAAGGGTCTAGGCCCGAAACGTCAGCCTTCCTGCTCCTATAATGCTGCTTGGCCTCCTGTGTTCATCCAGCTCTACACCTTGTTATCTCAGATTCTCCAGCATCTGCAGTTCCTACTATCTCTCCCATACCAAATGCTTTCTTCACTATCCTGTCAACCTGCAACTCCACTTTCAAGGAACTATAAACCGTACTCCAAGGTTCCTTTGTTCAGCAACACTCCCCAGGACCTTACAGTTAAGTGTATAAGTTCTGCCCTGATTTGCCTTTCCAAAATGCAGCACCTCACATTTATCTAAATTGAACTCCATCTGCCATTCCTTGATCCATTGGTCCATCTGATGTGGATCCCATTGTATTCCGAGTTAACCTTCTTCACTGTCCACTAGACCTCCAATTTGGGTGTCATCTGCAAACTAACCATACCATACCTCCCACCTTCACATCTAAATCATTTATATAAATGACAAAAAGCAGTGGACCCAGCGCTGATCTCTGTGGCACAGTCTCCAGTCTGAAAGTAACCCTCCATCACCACCCTCTGTCTTCTACCTTGGAGCCAGTTCTGCATCTAAATGGCTAGTTCTCCCTGTATTCTATGTGATGTAACCTTGCTAACCAGTCTACCATGAGGAACCTTGTTGAATGCCTTAGTGAAGTGTTGTATTGCTTAAAAAATATACTGCCAATCATAACTACAGTCTGTAGCTGCGCAGTCCTTCTTCAGTCATGAACCAGTTTCAAACTTATGAGTTTAACAAAAGTTATTCTAAATTTGGTAAAGTACATTAAATTTTTGTGTCGTTCTCTTACTTAATTTTTACTTCTGCTGTCAGGGTAAGATAAAGAGGGGTGGGGGAAGCTGATGTGGAACTTAAACACCAGCACAGACCAGTTGGACCGAATGGCCTGTTTGTGCTGTAAATGGTTTGTAATTTTGATTCATATTTCTTTCTTTTCTCATCCCCTTGAGTTGCAAATATTCATTTTACCATATTCTTTTGGAATTTGGAAGGATATTGAATTAATTTGATGACAGATGTTTGCCATCTGCCTATTTACATTTGGCCATATCAACCCTTCCCCTCACCCTTCCAGTCCTGGTGTTAGCATGGGGGGTCCCTTCTGAGGGACTGATGAAGGGCCTGAACCTCTCACCCGGCTGTTCAATGCAAGTGACGACCAAAACGATGAACTTGGATCCAACACCATGGTGATGTGAGGTGAGGTGCGTCTCCTCATTGCACTTTTAGTGGACTCTTTTTGTGTCAGCTAAGGCTCAATGGGTTGTGCCAGTCCAAAGACGTGAGTGCATAATGCCTGAAGCACCTGAGGGGAACATAGGGCTACAGGGATGGATAATTGGATCACTCCATTAGAGAGGCAGTGTGGGATCAATGGACTCCTCCTGTGCTGTAATAACTATTTGACTCTAGCTGTGTTGGCCTGTCAGAAGTCTGCCTCATGGCCATACTGTCAAAGGCGCCACCTTTCAGTTGTGGTGGTAAAACTTGGCTCCAACTACCGTCTGAGGTGGATGTAAAAGATTCCTTCCACTATTGAAAGGACAGCAATAGACATCTTCCTAATGTCCTTAACCAACCAACATTATGACACATATTACCTGGTCATTATCACATTGCCGGCTGTGGCACCTGACTGTGCAAACTTGTTGCCACATCTACATTTCAATCGTTATGATGCTTCATTTGGGTGTAAAGTGCTTTTAGGCAGCTTTAAGTTGTAAAAAGTCACTGTAATCTTTCTGGTAAATGACCCTCACTTAGTTTTCCCTGAAAAAAAGTCCATATAATTCAACATCCAAAGAAGCAAAATAAAACAGGCTCATACTTAAGGCTGTTGCTGTGACAGAAACAGTGATAATAGTGACAGATGCTAGCGCAGAGTGGAAGTTAAGGAGGTTAGTAACCTTTTTAGTGACAGCTGTGATATCAGAGTGATGTGTTCCTCTTTTTCTTTGGAGTCTGGAGTGTTTGAAAAAGTGAGAGTTAGAAAGAAAAGTAGCAGAGACTGTCTTGTATCGACATTGTGGAGAGCCAGTTTATTCATATTAATTCTGTACAGAAGAGCAGCTCAGGTTACAGCTTGGCCAGTGGCAGTTTCTCAGAACAGAACAGAACAGTACAAGTACACTTCAGGTTACAGAGTACAGCAGAAAATGCAGCAAGTCCTTACCAGTGTTAGCAATCTATTCCCAATCACTGAGCTCTTTTACATTTGTTTGGGTGTAGCACTTGTTAATGAAGCCACCGTGTTTGCCTTCTTCCCCAAGCAGCCTTACTCCTCATTCTTCTGGGCAACAGCTTTTACATCTATTTCAGGTTTACCAAAACTGGTTGGCATGGACGAGTTGGGCTGAAGGGTCTGTTTCCGAGCTGTATGACTTTATGATTCTTAAATCGTTCACCCTACTGTTTACTCTTTAAAGACTTTTTTTGGAGCTAATGCTAATAAATAAATTCTCAGGCAAACAACTGAAAAGCTTTCCGTTTGAATACTGTTTAAACACAGATCAATACAATGATATCCACTTTGGTGGCGGGGGGATGTGGAGTAGGAATTATTTTGAGAATAAGATACAGGTAACAAGTAAACAAAACAGAATGCTATTTCTGTCATTTAGCAATGTTAGCTGGCGATGTTTCTCGTGTGGTAAATTAGATGATATGAGATGAGGCAGTCAAAGACAATTAGCATGTAACCCTGTTTTACGTGGAATTTTAGAAACCTGAAAGGAGATGCAATAAGTTGCAGCTTTTTCATAGTGTCGTACTGATTCCTACCCCTGCAGTGTTTTGCTGGAAAAATAAGGTGGAACTTTTCTTCCAATGCTACCCACTCATTGCTCAAGGTTGAATTTCACTATATGAAATGGCCAGAAGGGAAGTCAAGTTTCTCCTTGCATTTCTGGAAGAATTCAATGGTAATGGTGCCATTTTAAGACCTGTGATCCAAACATCATGGACATTCTGAAGGGTCTAGTCTGGGCTTGACATGATGTGGTTGGTTGCATGGCTGGGAAACCTAAAACACAGCTTCAGCATAAAACATTCATCATTTAGGACTGATATGAGTAGTTATTTCTTGACTCAGAAGGTTGTGAACCTTCATAACTCTCTACACGCAAAATATTATGAACACTCCATCATTGAGTACATTTATTGTTAAGGTGGATAGATTTTTCTCAATGTTTCAAGAGATAGGTGGAGTATTTGGACAAGTGGAACTGAGATAGATCAGGCATGATCATATTGAATAATTGAGCTGTTTGAGGGTGCAAATGATCTTCTTATGCTCCTAATTTTATAGTAGTGGTCAATGGTATCCATCATGCTGATTTTTGACCTCAAAGCCTGGCTATAACTAGTATATGGATCCATGTAAACATGCATGAAACCTATGTTGTGCTAATTATTGGTTGAACAGAGTGATTTAAATTGAAGTTGTATATTGGCACGAAGCTTACTTTTGATCTGCTCCATAAGTGGACAACAATGTGCATGGCAAGGGAACATTTGCTTCTTATTAACCTGAGAAGGCTGTTACCTTCCTTCCCTGTAATTTTATCCTCTCCTTCCATCAGCTGCCTTGCAATAGTTGGCCAAATTGCCATCCTTCAGGTATAGGCCTCATTGGAAAGTTAGGGTGGTCTATTCCACCAATGTGAGCCATCATGATGAGTTTAATCCTATGGTAACCTGGCATTGTACACACCTGACCTTTCCAGCAAGAGTCAATTGAATGTGATCAACAAACAGGAACTCTGAGTGACTGTTGCTCTGGTCCATTCCAGAAACCTCTATTACTTTCCCGGTTGAAGGTTGCTGGCTTCCTGGGTTTGTCTGTCTCAACACTGTGCCTGAGAAAAACATCCCAACTCAGTTTGCAGCTAATCTATAATCTAAAACGACACTCCTGGTGCTGTACTGGCAGGGTGCTACACTGTCAGAGAGCTACACTGTCAGAGGTACCGTCTTTTGGATGCAAAGCTAAATCAAGGCCCCATCTGCCCCATAAGGTACATTTAAAAGATCTTATGATGCTACGTTAAATAAGAATAGGGGAGTTTTCACACTGTCTTTGTCTATATCTAACCCTCAACCAACATCACTGAAACAAACTATTTATTGCTGTTTGGGACCTTGCTGTGTACAAATTGGCTGCCATGTGCCTTACATTACAATGGTGACAATACTTCAAATTTACTTTCATTGGCTATGAAGGACTTAGAGATGTCTTGAGGTTGTGAAAGGTGCTATAAAAATGCAAGCCTTTTGTTTAATTTTTCTATGCGAGGTTGCAATGGTTTGAAAAGCTTAAAGCTCTTGCTGCTAATTGAGTGCAAATTAATATTTTTCTGAATGGCTTTTATTTAAGATGTGAAATTGGGTCTTGTTAAAATTCAAAATGGAAATAAACCAAGGAAGTAAATAAATGTTTATTTTTATTGTACATGTACTGGAATTTTGGCATTAACACTTTGGGTGTTTAGTATTTTCATAATATAAATTAACAGCAAAACTTTAAATATTCTGAAAACTATGGCAGCTCCACTGACTCAATTGTTAGCTCCAACAAGTACAAGCCTTAGTCCCATCACTACAGCTCAGCTCTGCCTGCTACAGGATTGGCACTGCCTACAACATCTTTCACTATATTGATTGCTGTCCTGGTCTCACCCACTGCCGCTTTACCATCATGTAATACATACTTAACCCATCCACTACCCCTTTAGCTGCTACCACAACTTAATAAATCCCAACCAGCCAAGCCCCATCAACTATCCCTTTAGATCCCACGTCTACTTAATAAATTGCAACCAGTTGAGCCCCTTGCCACTACGCATAAATCCCTGAAGGATCCACACTTGTTACTGCTTTTGTGCATGCTGGTCAAGACAAAGACCTGTTGAAGGAAAATTATGCAAAGAGGCCATTATCATCAAGGCAAAGCTCTTGAACAGAACAATTCAGGAGAAAATGGAGGTAGGAACAAAATTTGTATACTAATACCATTAATTCTGACTGTGGTTATAGGATAAAATAATGTCACTTAAATAAGGTATGCACCTGATTAAGAATAAAACTCCAAAATTTGAAGGAACAATCAAGCTCAAAAAGGTAGGAATTGTATTATTATAGCTTCTTACATGACCTCAAGCCATGCCACTTGGAATTGCAGTGTCTTCTGTACCACAGGAGATCAGGATGGATTTTCATTCACATCCATTCACTACGTGCTGTAGTCCTTCTGGCTAAATAAATTGGACCAGTCAGGAGTGTGATACATCACGTCTTTTACACCTTTTCAGACATTTGACTACAAGTTTCAGTTTGTTAACTATGATGTTCATTCTGCTGAATGCAGCACAGAAATATAGTGAAATATTCCAAGCAAACTTGAATGGGGCAGTGTTAAAAGTTCCTGTGATGTAAGGGTACTGATATATATGCCATAGAAATGCAACTCTCTATTCCCTTCCCCAGCCATCCCATCAACTTGCTAACATTTTAAACAATAGTGTGAATGTTACTTTTGGTAAACGATTTTTTGAAACTGTGTGTGGTAAAGTGTCACTGATCTTTCAGGTGTTGAATAATTGAGATATTCAGTTGGGTATACACACAAACCCTGGACCATCTCTCTTTATGACATACTAATTCTAAATGTAAATTTAGACCTGTAAACATTAAAGATACTTGAATTTTAAATTTTATTCTCTGGGAATGACTTTTTGCAAATGAGCACTAACATTGGTAAAAAGTTGGATGGAAGTATTTTTATACAATTCCAATTTGAAGGATATTGAGAAATATTTACAATTGTATTACACCCAGAATTTTAAATCAAATCTAATGAGTCACAATGTTCGAGATCAGATCTGATGCCACTGGGCTTTTCAATATAACTGTCACCAGTAATCTCAGAGAATAACAATTTATCAGCATCTTCACTGGGATGATCCTTTGTACACGCGGTGAGATTTACCTACATTAGCCCACGGCTGGGTTTTGCAGATATCTTTGGATTGCTTTCCAGTGCCAACCTTATTCCTGGAGGTGGGGAGAAGGGCATTGTGACTTTACACAGAGGTGTTCCCTTGTTAGGCACAGAGACAAGTTTGCATCAAATTAAGAAGGACTGGCAGGTGGCTTGCAAATACAGAAAGCCAATCAGATTCTTTATAGACTGAAAGGAACAGCAGGTTGCAAGAAAAGGTTGGGAAAGGAGTGGGTGCTTTGAGACAGAAGCTCCCTCACTCTCCAACTGTTTAAAGTTTAAATAAAATAAAAGCTTAGGAGACTGGGGTAACACTGTGGCATAGGAGTGTGGGGAAATTCCCTCTGGCTGCTTCTAAATCTAGGCAGGAAAGGAGGGTCTCCAGGCTGACTGAAATATGGCTCCTCACCTCCCTGCAGAGAGGTCATCACCCAGTGTCTAAACTGGTGCCTGTCGCATGCAAGTGGACACCCTGTCCTGCAGAAATGGCCCTGAGCTGGGATGGAGCTGAAGAACTAGCTTGCTGAATTGCATAGCCGTTTTTAATTCTTGACCATAATCCCAGGCCCATAGTGGGCCAAAGGTTCAACCCTTGGATTGTGGTTTTCAAATTTTGAATCCAAATTTTCCTTTGATCAAGTTTAAACAAGAATGCATTGCCACATTGGAGATGCAGTGACATCATTGCATTTCAATCAACTGGGGTCACTTAAACTCCATAACAGCAGAATGGTGATGTCAAGGAACACATGCTACATGGCTCTGTGGGATCATCAATCAAAGAGTCAAAGCCCTGAGATATTTTAAGAATGCACCTGTCTCCATTTCAGTGGTCTGCAAGTTCCCTTGGGAGCTTTAAGAAAAGCCTTTCAGTTCAAACAGTTCAGCAAAGATATTTCTACTACAGATGGAGAATCAAAGCACAAGGTTACATATCCCCCATATTTTTAGTATAAGAATTAGGCAGATGACTGAAATTTAATGGCCTGCCAAAAATAAATCACTTATGGTAATCCATGTGTACATATGGAATTTGCAATGAGTTATATCAAGTCAAGTTAATATGTGCCTTGCTTGTGGTTTCTCCTGGTATGTAGACTCTCTATGATCACTATCCTATCCATGCGTACACAGGGATTGACCAATAAAAACTATATTGTCCTACTTCTTATGTATCTGAATAATTTAATGTAGAATGGCTGCAAACAATAATGGCCCAATAAATCACAATTTTGCATCTTACAAGCTCCTCAGTCCTTCATTCATGCAAATCTTATTTCACGCAAAATATTGATGATAGTGACTTACTTCTCATTGTCCTAAAAGTTGTATGAATTTAGTCCTTTTCTCATCTATTCCACCTCAGGATAACCTCACCTTCACTCTTTAGTCCAGATTTTGAGAGGCAGACCTTAATGTTCTTTAGTTGCCTTATTGGAGCTCTGCTTGTGCAACCTTACAAAAAATGTCCCCTAATAATTATTTACCCTTCCTCGTGCAAATAACTCAGGCTACAACTTCTGTACTGTAGGCAATGTTTAAGTGTTATTGTCAGTGGAGGATTGTGATTTGCATCTATTTGGAACCAGCTTATAGTATTTTTAAGTTTTTCAATTGGATAATAATTTCCGAGGGAAAGTGCATGGTAGATGTCTGGAATGAATGACCTGAAAAAGTGTTGGAAGCAGATTTGTGAGAGGGAGGAAAAACAAAAATATTTGCAAAACTACTGGGAAAGAGAATGGGAGTGAGAATAATTGGATAGCTCTTTCAAAGAGCCAGTACAAACACAATGGGATGAGTGACGTCTTCTGCATTAATATACGATGGTTATGGTATTAAAATAGTGTTATTGCTTATGGTATTGTGTGTCCAAGTAGTTTTCTTCAGACTGACACAAGAGTGTGTACCTAATAGGTAATCATAGCTGCCTGCAATGTGCCTAGAGAGTTTATGATATGGTCATTTGAACAGTCTCCAGAAGTTAAGTACTTGTTACATGACATCAAATTGGTAAACAGGAGACCTCAGCTTTGATCAAGTGGAGGGAGATATCCGGGAAAAAAAAATCATTTGAGTTTTACATTGGTTTTCACAGATAACTGGAATTAGTCTCAATACCTGTCTCTTCAACATTAATAGGCTTGTGATATTATTTTCTTTTGGTGCTTTAAGCCAGAAGGTCATGCGTTCATGTCCTATTCCTGAGATGTGAGAGGTAATTTAGGCCGGCACTCCTAGTTCCGTGCTGATGCTGAATTGAGGTATCACCTTTTGGTTTCAAGGTGGTAAACCATAGCCCAGTTTAACCTTGTAGCTGGACAAATTGCAAAGTGACTAATCTGAAGACAAGCGGGGGAGTTATCCCTGGTGTGCTCACCAGTATTCATCCTTCAGTTGACATCACGGAAACTGATGATCTTGTCATTATGACATTACTGCCTATGGGAATTTACTTTGAAAATAATGGCTGCCTTTCCAACACAAAATGAGTGAGTACACATTAAAAAGTACTTAAATGACTATTAGTTAGCACTTTGGGATATCCTGATCTTGCAAAAGAGGCAATAAAATTGCATGTCTTTTATACAGTCATCAAAGATTAATGATAAATTTTGAGAGATGCAATTTGAACAAGACAGAATTCTAATCTGGAAGAAGTTGGGATTAAATTAATTGAGGTAATTTCATCCTCAGCAGGGTGTTCTTAACATATTTCAGTGTAAGTTGTTCAGTGTGCAATATGGTGAGGAGTCGGTGAAAATTGCTCAGGCAGTAATGTTTTTGAGGATTGAATTAACAGTTCCATACCCGCACTAACAGTTGGTGGGTGTGTGTGTTGAAGTCAAAGCTCCTTCAGGGATTTTCCTCACTGCACTGTAGAGATTTGGGAGCATTGATTAGACTAGTAACCCAGTACAGTTAAACTAGAAGTCCAGTGACATGATTTGAACTCCCATTATGGCTGCAGAGGAATGTGAATCGGATTAATTGAATAATTCTGGAGTACCAAGCTAATATTAGTAATGGTAACCACAAATGGCTGGGTTACTGCAAGAAACATATTTGGTTCGTTAATGTCCTTCTGAGAAAGAAACCTACTATTCTCACTGGCTCTGTGCACCTCCGGACCCAGAGCAATGTGATTGATTGTTAACTGCACTCTGAAATGGCCAACCAAGCCATCTTGACTTGCACAAATAGAGATGGGCAATAAGGACGAGCCTTGCCAATGATGATAATAAAAGTAAAAACTATTTTAAAATTATGCACAACTCCATCCGACATTTTATGTCAAAAGCCCAATTTTGTGAACATTTGAATGTTAGTAGTGCTCAAAAGAATAATTATTTGAGCTGGGTTGGGGGAGTGTGAAATAAGCTGCTGTCACTCAACAGGATGGGATGCTTGTGAAAGCTGCAGTGGGTGCTAGGTGGTATTAAGGCTGAGTGTATGTAAAAGAGCTCCTTGGGATTGGCACTAAAGGAAAAGAGCATAGAGAACAATAACTGTACATTGCGTTGAACTTTCTAGAAACAGCAGGAGTTAACTATGTTATGCTCTGGAATATAATACTTTCTTAAAAAAAGAAAAGAAATGAAAAGTAGAAATATCATATATAAACTGCAATAGAACAAGGTACAAAATGGTCACTTCAAAGACACCCTTTAGATAAAACAACCATGTTAGTTGCTATGCAAATATGTTCCAGAAAAAAATGCTCATACAGTAGAATCAGAATTGTGTTTAAAAGTAGGAAATTCACAACCTTTAGAGAGGTGAAGATGGGGAAAAGTCCATCCTCATTAACAAGATATTAGTTGACAACCATTTTATAATATATAATTGTACATTCAAATACAGTTATTAAAATTGAAACTTGGCAAAACCCTTTATCATGTAGAGGAGAAAAGAAAATAGGCACAGTCACTAAAAGGCATCATAGAAAATCAATGGCTGCTTCTCATTGTTAGTTTTTCGTCAATTGTGCTCAGTGAAAGCTTCTGCAATCCAGACACTGTGAACTGGGAGGGGCTCGCAGGGGAAACCAATCATATTGTACAAGATGCCATATATCAGCAAACTTATGAACCATTCCACCTCCGCAGGCAGCTGATCCGATCTCAGTCACATTAGCCTTGCCATCCATTCTCACTGATCCGGG
Source organism: Rhincodon typus (assembly GCF_021869965.1). Taxonomy (NCBI): domain Eukaryota; kingdom Metazoa; phylum Chordata; class Chondrichthyes; order Orectolobiformes; family Rhincodontidae; genus Rhincodon; species Rhincodon typus. The sequence goes on from NC_063334.1 coordinate 30,749,722, forward strand.
GCCCTGGGATCACACTGCAAAGCACTGCATACCAGTTGGCACAATTGAGGTCGGTGGAAAAAGGCACTATGATTCTAAAAAAATGACTTTTTTCACTTCTTATCATTACAAAACCCTTACAAAACCAAGAGCAAGACTGATTCACAAATTGTTAAATGGAATCCAGAAAAGGGGAAAACAAAAGGTTCAGACTATCCTTTCAGAAAACACAAAAAAAAACTTTCGGATCTAGCAGCTTGCATAGAATGGTTGGATAGCTGATATCTCGAGAGCCCAGTGGAAAAGGACCTTGAGACAGCAATGGTTGAGGGCAGATTGGAGGTGAAGGGTAGATTTTGACTTTGTGCCAGAGCCTGAAGGGGACTGTTTTACATCTCTCCCCTTTTTATTGCAATGACTTCAATTGAAGCAGTCGATTTGCTATTGCCGGTTTTACACGTTGCTACCCCATCACTTTACGCTGCATTGCCATTAAAAACCTCGAAGTCATAGATAAGTGTTTGTAATTTATTGACTAGCTTAACCATGACAGACACGGCGAACTTTATAAAGATTACTCTGTGCATAAACCCTCGTCCTGATAGCTGGCTTCCTCTGTGGTTATGTTGTCTGCTTTTTGAATATTCTTTCAAATTTTACTACCAGGCCACCAGGTTTGAAAGCGTTCCACCTCAAAACTCTGTCCTATCAGCTGCTCTGACACTGTTCAAGTCCCATTTGCACATTGAAGGAGAATCTCCAGCCTGTTTTTCAACCCTCCTCTTACCCACCCTCTTTTTATGGTCTCTGCACACCCTGGAATTATATATGACTCTACAGAAAAGTGTGTCAGAAATGTCGTTAAACAGTGCAACTTGTAAAATGTTTTCACTAACACCTTTTTGATACAGCATATTGTGGCAGCTATTCATCTAGTGGCTCTTAAGAATTAAACCTCAGTTAAATATAGGACAGCTAGTGGCGGTTTACTGAGGTTGCTGATGAATATATTAATTGTATTGTAATTATCCATAGGGACTTTATAACAAGATGTTCACTTTCCTAGGATTTGACCTGCAGGCTTTCTTTGATAATGGATAAGATTTGCAGCATATGTCACTTCTAGATCTGTTGCTAAAAGAGATTTTGGAATGAATTCTTCACGCCTGTTAAATGTAGCTGGTGTGATTAATGCTCAGTGAGGCTCCATTATTTGTGTCACACTTATTTTATGTACATTAGGCAGTTTTTTCAACATGATCATGGCCATAATGATCCAGCACACAAATCTGGATTAGTTTTACGGATTGATGAGAAATGAAGGTTGTCAGTACACTGCTGTGCAACAGTTGATGCATAATGCGTTACCTACTCACACTTTGAAAATGGTGTCTTTGTGTAATAGTGTAAGTTGCATAATAGAGAATCAACAGCCTGAATTCCATCTCTCCTAATGAATGTTTTTATTCCCTTTGGCTGTTGACTCACCATCACCTGTTTACAGCCAGACAAAAACATGTGAATTAACTGGAGGGTCTGAGCCCTGTCACACCAGACAACTTCCCAGTAGTATCACTAGAATGCAATTGGGTAAATTCATTCTTGTTCTTTGCCAACTGAAGCACATCGAACAGCTGCAATTATGTTGGAGAAACAGACAGCTTGTAACTAAGATTTGTAACCCTCTGATCTGCTATGCTTAATGTTGGGTTCAGCTATACACTCATCCGCCGAGATATGGATACTAATGACTTAAGGAAAGTATTTTTCCTTCCCATTCGATCCTTACCCCACCCCATTCTTTCATTAAATTGGAAACAATCTCTATTGTATTCCCATGAGTTCATCAATGGCAGAGACGGGTAGGGACAGAAGGACTCAGAACGAATATATCTACTTTTAAAATTTTCTCAGGAAAATATAACATTGAAAGGAAATTGTGAAGCCTTTTGCATCTAACTGTTTTACATCATTTCAACAGGAAGGAATTGAAATGAACCAGGCCTTCTGGAGAAGAAAATTTCAAATTATGCAGGAAATGTGAATAGGGTGGTATGATTGAGGGTGAGCGTAGAAAGAATGAAACTCCAGATCCTGCTGATTGCAACATTAATTATTACCCATGTGTCTTATCATGATGCAGGAACACAGCTGACGGGCTATTGCACTTCTGTCCTTGTCATTGGCAACTCTCAAATTCTCATACTTTGCATCGCTGAAGTCATGTTCCGTTATCAAAGAAATAAGGGCTATAAATATAGGACGGTCACAAATAAGTCCGATAAAGTCATTAAGTGGAGCAATGTTACCTGGAGTGTTTAGAATGTACGTTTGCTACCACATGGAATAGTTGAGGCAAAAAGGGAGACTTAAATGCAGAGAGAGAAAGGAATAGAAGATCTGGTAGGTAAGATTAGATGAAGTGAGAGGAGACTTGGGTGGGGCATAAACACCAGAATGGACCAGTTGGGCTGAATGGCCTATTTCTGTGTAGTAAAACTCTTTCTAAGTCTCAAAATAGTAATGCTGGCCTGGGTGGTGGTTATGCTATGGTTAGTCGAACATTAAACAAAGAATTTATAGTGAAGTAAGGGAGGAGAGAGGAGACAGCTCCTCCCAGTTCACATACTGGCAGTGTGATCAGTAAAACGAGGTTAAAGTCGATAAGAGATAGTGTGACTGTAAAGGCTAGAGAGGTGGTCACATGACAGTACAGCACTTACAATGCTTTTTCTTGTCTGTACCTGTGGCTGGCTCTGTTCCAGTGTCTGTCCCTTCATTCTCCTCCGCTGAGAGTGTCTCTGAAGCCTCGGTCATGGACTTGCCAGCCACCAGTTCGGCTGCATTGCCATCTATTGTAGAGACGTCTGTCACCGTCTTCTCTCGCAGTGACTTCTCATCATCTTCGTCGATCAGCACCAGCTCTGCTTGGATGGCGCCCTCGTAGCCCAGCAGTTTGTTTGTTTCCTCCTCATCCTCCACATTCTGATAGCCCATGAAGATCATCGTCACTGGATGCTCAGCACTGGCCTTAGGAGCCTCTCCAGTTGGAATCTGATGGATTGCTTTCCCCGCGTGATGCGCTTTAGGGACCATTTCCAATTTAGCTTCCTTGTGGATCATATCTTTCTTAAGTCCACTATCTCCGGGACTCCTGGTGTTGTCAGGGGATGCACTACTCTTCGATACAGTCAGTGATTCTGGCAAACATTTGTTGCCACTCACATTTTTTCTCCCCGCTCTGTGTTTTAACTGATCTACTTCCGATGTAGTCAGGTGATGCACTCCATTCTCCACCACTGCACTTCCAGAACATACCTCGTACACAACTTTGCTTCCATTATCAAACATCGCAACCCCTCTCTGATGAAATCCCTCAGTAGTCAAGGGAGCTGTGGAGAGGATCTTGGTTTCTCCTGTCAGTTTGTCCTTCTGTACATTGACCTCCATGGCATACATTGCTGGAATATCAAAAACATGTATATTAAAGGATCTGATAGTCTTACGTTGGAAAACCGATCAAGGATTACGCTCAAAGTTCTTTCAAAGCTAAAGGTAGAGTTTCCAGTTTGGGTTCAATCGACAATACAGGCACAAATTTCGTTTGAAGTTGCACTAGTTTTAAGCAGTTCCGCTTTCTTGATTTTCTGCTTGAACTTATTTGCATATTGCTAAACACAACCTCTGCAATAAACCAGTGCAATTGGACAGTGTTTTAGAACGTTATTTTAAAAAAAAAAGGTTCCTGCTTTAAAATATATTCCTTGACATGTGATGCTAAGGAAGTGATGCTCAGCCTGTACAAACCATTGGCCAGACCACATTTGGAGTGCTGTGTTCAGTTCTGGTCATCTCATTGAAGGAACGATGTTAAAGTCTTGGAGAGAGTACAGAAGAGATTGACTAGAATGATACCAGGAATGATGGATTTTATTTGCAAGGGAAGATTGGAGAAATTGAGCTTATTCTCCTTGGAGCAAAGAAGATGAAGAGGTGGCTTTATTGAGAAGTTCAAAATTATGAACAATTTTGATAGGATAAGGAATGATATTGGGGTCATAATTTCAAGATTGTCGGCAAGAGAACTAGGAGTGAGATGAGGAGAAACGTCTTTATCCAGACAGTTGCTAGGATTTGGAATGCACTGCCTTGGTGACTGTTGGAGGTATATTCCATAGGAGGTTTCAAAAAAAAGCTGGATATTTATTTAAAGTGGTAAAGTTAGAGGGATACAGTGATAGGGCTGGAGAATGGGGCTAGCTGGGTAGCTCTGTCAGGAGCTGGCACAGACATGATGGGCTAAATGGGTTTCTTCAGTCCTGTAAAATCCTGATTCTATGCTTAGGAATGGTGACCTAGTGAAATTTGATTAATACGATTGAAAATTATCCCAAATAATAAGCATTTGGATCAGTGTCTAGTGAGTAAACTAGTATTAAGTAACTGAAATAATTTTTAAGAAAAAACTGTACAAAACAATTTAATCATTCTTTTCTCATGCACAAAAGCCATCTCTTTCGTAAATTGGAAGGAAGAGTCTTATTCAAAACCTTTTAAATCACTCCTGCCAACATCCTTGCACAAGAAAGAACTAGCGCAATGTTTGGAGTTTGCTTCAGGGACTGCAAATACAAATGACATTCGAAAATTCACTATGGCGATTGATTTGATCTTGGGTCTGACTAATTTTTGTGGGTGGCGCTAGTTACCAGTGCAATACTTTTTAAATCATCAAATTAAATTGTGGGAATTGAGCTGGGCCGCACATAAAATCCTACAATTTTTGTGCATGTTCGAATGAATTTGGGTGAATTGCACAGGAAAGGAAATACAATGCAACCTGTGGAAAAACTCTAGGGCCAGATTTTTTGTTCCATACTGTTTTTCTTTGCTTTCTTAAAATTTCTACATAGTCTCATGGAAATTCTTAGTATAAATAGTGGCAAAGGATAATATGTTAAATGTAAGCTTTGACTACAATGAAAGCTCATTGAAGCACCTAGTGTTAACATTGGTAGAGGTGGACAATATCAAGTTAAAGATGTGCCATGAGAGTAATATTACAACTGAATTATATGTTTGATTTTGGCTGTTCTGATGATAACTTATCAAGATGAACTTTCTACTACAGTTACTCATCTTTGTGGCAATGTGTGTACTTTGGAATTGTAGACATTTGACAGTGTGAGGTATCTTTGCTGAGCAAGGTACTGGCTTTGTTCTGATATCTGTTCATTTCTTAATGGATCTGCAGGTTGCTCTCAGTGTGTCAACCCAACATTATTTTGCAACACCGAGATGTGCAGATGAAGGCACCAACCCTTCCACCTTTTTGGCTGATACCTGTGGAAACAAAGGAGAAGTGAGATGTACGGAGGGTATGAGAGGGAATTCTGAAGATTAGAGCCTGAGCAGCTGAAGGCACAGCCAGCAATGTGGAATGAATGAAATTCAGCTGGCATTAGAGGAACACAGATGTTTCAGAGGTTTGTAGGGCTGCAGGAGATTGCTGACTGAAGAGAATGTTAAGGATGAGACCCTGGAGGAATGATCTGAGTGTAAGATCAATGACCTATGAAGAAAGGTTAAAAGCAGCCTCTAGGGAAGGTATGTTGAATAATAGGTTTTAACACTAAAGATATAACAAATGTTGTAGTGTAGCATGTTATTGCATTTTAATCATAGACATCCTGGGCATTAGTTTTAAAGCATGTAAAAATCAAGATGTTGGAAGTACACATACGAGAAAGCATTTTTACATTGAGTCTATAATAGTACCTATGTCTGAGCCAGAAAGCCCAGGTTCAAGACTCACCTGCTCCAGAAATGTGCAAAAACATCTCTGAAAGGTTGGCTAGAAAACATCTACAGTAGAGAATCAGGTATTCCACCCAATTTATCAATGCTGACATTTATATTCAACACAAACCTCCCCCAGCCTTCTTTCTAAGTTAGTTGAGAATGAACTTCAAACAAAAATTGATAAATGCCTTGAATCATCCGATAAGGCTGGGAGAGAGGCAGCCTTTAAACAAAAGGAAGGTTGAACGTTAGGCTGAGATAGTTAGATTATCAAAGGGACAAGCTTCAGATGAATAGTGGTCTATTCAGTGCCCTATGTTGTTAAATATCAATAATTGTGAAAAGAACTCTGTCTTGTTTTCAATGTACGTTTTTCATGCACTTGTTTAAGGATTGCGACCAAATATAGAGAACCTAGAATGGTAGTAAGATACATTCGGGACACTTGCTCAGTACCAGAGTATTCTTTTAATTCAGGATAATTAAAACTCCAACATGCACTGGTATAAACTGTGAGTCAATGAGTAGTACTCTTGTTTTCGGATCAGGAGGTTGTCGGTTCATGTCCCACGTGATTATTTGAGTGCAGAAATCAAAGCTGACAGCCTCTCTGCTCCTATGATGCTGCTTGGCCTGCTGTGTTCATCCAGCCCTGCACCTTGT